>NC_090763.1:65096572-65102590 GCF_036898095.1 Palaemon carinicauda
ATATTTTCATACCCAAATACTTCAGAGGAGTAGGAGCTCTGAAATCACTGAGCATTGGGTTCGGATTAGAAAGACTTATCAAATTATTGATATCGTTTTCACCCTAAGCTATACCTGGGAGTAAGACACCGGGAGCAGCAACAGCCACAACTTGCAAATTAGAGCACCTTCAAACGTATTCTACATCAAAATTTTTCTACTTCCTTAAGGCCGGGAGCACACTAGCGACTCTGTGGCGCCACAAAGCCACATTATCGTGTGGTGGGGATGTGGTCTCCCATAGGTTTCCATTGTTTTCAAGTTTTGCCGCGCAAACTAGCGCCTGTGGCAAGCGGCCTGTGGCAAGCGACTGTGGCTCTCTGTCGCTCATCCCCGCCACACCTTGTGACGCCACAGAGTCGCTAGTGTGCTCCCGGCCTTAATGAGATTAGACGCATTTTACGTACAGTTATTTTTAGAATAATTCTACTTCCTTGCGTGCCATTAGACACATTATATATACGTCAAGTTATTACATTCAACCTAAATTTGGACTAGACCAGAAGGTCACTTGACTGTTGGGTTTACCATTGGATGAACATTCCAGGGAGTCTCAGACATATCGGTTGATCGTTCTTGTTTGATATAGCTAACACTGGCAGAGGCACAGTTTGGTTTATGCTTATACCAAACTCAACCGCCTGTAAAATGTAACCATAGCCAACGACAATGAGTCATTGTCTCTGAGTCTGAGAGAACTCAGAGTTACGGTTTGTTCCAGCAGTAAGAAGCCATGCTGTATAAATCCTCGTTACTGTCATAATGAGTTAAAACGTAAGATACACTGAAGTATCATCAAATGTCTATTTCCATTTTGCCAATTAGATCACTCCACCAAACGAATAAGTCAATAAGGCATTGGAGCAATTTGGTATATAAAAGAACTATATGGGAAGTCATCACCTCATCGAGCACTAATCCTAACTGGGTATAAAGACTTTAGGTCGCTAATTATTGGCCGAGGCAAGGGATATTGACAATGCCCTGGCAGGACAACGCCCTAGAGATTGACCATATATACATATGCTCAGCGCCCAAGCCATCCTACACCCAAACTAGGACTAGGGTTGCTAGGCAATGGCTAATGATGACTCAGCAGGTAGACCTATAGGCTCCCGAAAATCCCACATCATTTGTTCACAAGGAAGGTAAGGTTGCAGATACTACAAAAAATATCGAGCTGGAGCGGTTTCTCGAATCCCAGTCCAGCAGATCACCAGGCAGGGACGTTTTCAATAGGCTCCCATAAACACTTCATTAGTTTTGTTCAATATTGAAACTAACAAGAAAATGAGAGTCTTTAGTTTGTAAAGAATAAAGACATACACAAAGGCTTTGAAAGCTTTACAAATCATAGAAATATTAATCTGAAGAGATTGAGAAAATCATAAACAAATTAAATCATATTTGAGCTTCCAGAAAATTCCCATCCTTCTCTCTCTCTCTCTCTCTCTCTCTCTCTCTCTCTCTCTCTCTCTCTCCTCTCTCTCTCTCTCCTCTCTCTCTCTCTCTCTCAACACATTTTATGGAGTGTTTTCTAAAGTTGACACTACAGGAGATCGATATACATTTTCAACGATATTGTGGGGTATTTTTGAAATACATTCCTCTACGTAAGAAATGCAGAATTATTTTAAAAATTCCAATCATAATCAATAATTAATAACATGAATTGCATTAGCATAGGTTAATCAAGGTCACTTGCAATGCTAAACTTGTTTAAGGTTAGGTCATGTCTCAGGTCATACAAAGAAATACGCCATAAAAAATGTATGATACAAACAAACAAATAGTCTTTATTTGATTATAAAGACGCCATTAAATGAAGGATTTTTGACGTTACAATTACGATGGTCATCGATGCCACATTCCAGTGAAGTGTGAATATCGATACTCGAGGGCTCTCGGTGGGGATTCCAGGTGAGAATTCCAGTTGGAAATTCCAGGATTCAGTGAGTGAAGCAGATACGGTTCGTGTAAATAACTTTGATCAATAATGCGTTTAATGTTTTGAAAATAATGTGAAAAAAGACTGCGGGTCAAAGTAAAAGCAATTGAGGCCTATGAAAGGGCCTGGTTCATGATTAACAGCTTAATTAGAAATGAGAGAGAGAGAGAGAGAGAGAGAGAGAGAGAGAGAGAGAGAGAGAGAGAGAGAGATGACAAGGACTGGAAGCAGAGGATACAAACGGGGAGAGAGAGAGAGAGAGAGAGAGAGAGAGAGAGAGAGAGAGAGAGAGAGAGAGAGAGAGAGAACAAGGACTGGAAGCAGAAGATACAGATGAAGAGAGAGAGAGAGAGAGAGAGAGAGAGAGATCAAGGACTGGAAGCAGAAGATACACAGATGAGAGAGAGAGAGAGAGAGAGAGAGAGAGAGAGAGAGAGAGAGAGAGAGAGAGAGAGAGATGACAAGGACTGGAAGCAGAAGATACAAACGGGGGGAGAGAGAGAGAGAGAGAGAGAGAGAGAGAGAGAGAGGAGAGAGAGAGAGAGAGAGAGAGAGAGAGTGAGAGAGAACAAGGATTGGAAGCAGAGAGAGAGAGAGAGAACAAGGATTGGAAGCAAAGAGAGAGAGAGAGAGAGAGAGAGAGAGGAGAGAGAGAGAGAGAGAGAGAGAGAGAGAGAGAGAGAGAGAGAACAAGGATTGGAAGCAGAGAGAGAGAGAGAGATGACACGGACTGGAAGCAGAAGATACAAACGGAGAGAGAGAGAGAGAGAGAGAGAGAGAGAGAGAGAGAGAGAGAGAGAGAGAGAGACCCAGGCTTCCCCCAAAGCATCTCCACATTGCCTCTTCAGTCCCAAGTGCTATTCTCCACTTTGATAATGGTTACATCAAATGCTCTTTGGCTAGAGAGATGCTGGATGCTGGATGTTGATATCGTCTCAGATGACTCGGTAAAGTATTCAAACCCCAAACAACTGACTGAGATCAATGCTACCAAAATTATGCAGGATTGGTCTTGATCGAATGTCTAATGGAAAACAGAAATGGTACAAGAACTTATGACATTTGCTGCGCTGTTAAAATTTGCATTAAAAGATCGGCAAATGCCTAGCAACATTTACTCCAGGATTTTTACCATTTTAAAAACAGACATATTGACGTGAATGAGTGATATTACGGTCACTAACCAGTAAAAGATAAAGAACAAAGTAGAATAAAATTACGGTCACCTGTATTTTACTGAAATACGGCTTAGAACAGTATATTTTTACGGAGAATTTCCGATTAAAATTAAGGTTTTTTTTAACAGTGTGGCCTTGCAAATAACAGAAAAAAATGGAAATGAACAGATATAGAAGAAGAGTAGGCGGTTCATAAAAGCTATGCCGGTATGCGTGTCTTTGAATGAAACAGATTAATCTGTGCTTTTATAAGAGGGAATCAGATGCGACGTTGAAGAACATCAAAGGGAATCGGATTGCTTAGAAGTATTGCACGTACTTAGGAAACATTTACTTTTGTCTGTTGTTAGGTTCATCATAGCTTATTTGCTTATCTTTCCACAGAATGAAAACAAAAGCCTTGTAATGGACTGTAGAAATATGCAATCAAACTCGCGTCATTTCAGTGAAGTAATTCATTGAACTAATATTAATATATATATATATATATATATATATATATATATATATATATATATATATATATATATATATATATATATAATGATATATATATATATATATATATACATATATATATATATATATATACAGAGAGACAGAGAGAGAGAGAGAGAGAGAGAGAGAGAGAGAGAAGAGAGAGAGAGAGAGAGAGAGAATTGTTTCTATCTCACTCAAGGGTCGAATGCAAGGAGAAAGTGAATTCCAAAGAGGAAAAGGGTTCACAAGGATTCGAGAAGAGGGCCAGTAGAGAGAGAGAGAGAGAGAGAGAGGAGAGAGAGAGAGAGAGAGAGAGAGAGAGAGAGAGAAAGCCTTTGTATCTTTGCTGGCCTAGTTTAAGCATCATCAACCATGGTCTTTGATGTTTATGATCTCTGCCAATGTATTGCTGAGTAAATTTACTCACCTTTCTTGACTTCTCTGGGAAGGTCAAACCAAATATGACTATCAATGCCTTGCATTTAAAAAATGCACCCAAGGACCTGTCAGATGCATGCACATGCAGCAATGTATTTACCTTTGAAGAATGAGGGATAGGGGGGTGTATAGTGGAGTGGGGGGAGAGGGTGGGGGTGTCGAATGTGGAAGCATCTTTGTAGGCAAAGACGAGCTGCCATCCTCTGGCAACTGTGTTGGCTTAAGAGCCTTGTCTCCGTAATCAACAAGAAAGGCTTCAAAAGAGCACCAAATGAAATTGAGACAATTCTCAACAATGCTCAGCCCTGTAGTGCCCCGTTTTTTTCCGTCTCGGGTCCTTTAAGAAAACTTACCTAATTATATTCGAGGCGGCGTCCAAACACGCCGAAAGGCGAAGACGCGAGCGGCCTTCGACTGCATAATCGTAAGGGCGAGTCTGCAGCCCTTTGGGGAGTTGGAACAAATTGAATAATACAACAACTTCTCGGAAACGGAGCGGAAATCTGTAGCTCTGAAAGCGAGGCGGCTGAATGGAATCAAACGGTGCCGACTCCTCTCCACGTAGTCCTTTAACACTGTTGTCAACGACCCACATCAAACGGCCACTCCCACTTCAACACAATTGCCATTCCTTAACATTTTGTCTAGGGTCTTTTCAAAGGAAAACCAACCTTTTGGATTTCAAGAACGCACTCGACGAATAATAATATTCGAGCGGGGGTAAAATCAATCCAAAATACGAATAATATAAAGAAACGTGCATTCGTAAAAACAAGGGAGAGTCCGGAAATGGTGGACGGTGGGAAATGGCAGCGATGGCACTTTGAAGTTTGTTAAGTCAAACACTTGGATTCCACAACGTGATTCCAAATTACGAGTTTCAAAACGGGGGGGGGGTCTTTTTGATTCATTCTTCTTGAAGAAAAAGTGATTCTTTGATTCATTTAGCGTGGGAGGAGGAGGAGGAAGAGGAGGGGGAAGAAGGGGGTGAAAGAGGGAGGAGGAGGAGGAGGAGGAGGGGGAAGAAGAGGGTGAAAGAGGGAAGAGGAGGAGAGGGTTGGAGATGGAGGAGGAGGTAGAGTAGGAGATGGAGGAGGTAGAGGTGGAGAAGACGGCGGACGAGGAGGGGAGAAAAAAAGGGGAGGGGAGGAGGATGGGGGAGTAAAAGGAGGAGGAGGGGTAGATGGAGGTGAATGAGGAGGAAGGGGAAGAGGAGGAGAAAGATGGTTGGAGGTGGAGAAGGAGGAGGTAGAGGTGGAGTAGAAGGTGGAGTAGAAGGTAGAGGTGGAGAAGAAGGTAGAGGAGGAGGGGAGAAAAAAAGGGGAGAGGGAGGAGGAATGGGGGAGTAAAAGGAGGAGGAGGGGTTGGAGAAGGGGGAATGATGATGATGTTGGCCGCTAGAACAACAATTCAATCAACTTTTAGAACTTTTTTTTTACCATTCACTGTAGCCTACTGTTACATCCTCATTTATCCACCAGTCTATCGAAACTTGCTTAATTCTAGAGAAAATTTTACAATTATAATATAATTTAGTAACCCAGAAACTATTCCAAGTTTTTTTAAAAAAGGGGGTTAGATTATATACCTCTATGAGCCGATTTCAACACTTACAGAATAGCTGGGAATTATATAGAATATAAAATCCAAGTGATAATTAAATAAATTAGATCAAATTCTGCTATAAATAAAAATTAATCACTTTATATTATTTCTTCTTAAAAACGTTTAAAATCTTAAACACAGACATTCTCAGAATACGATAAAATGGCATTATTCAAGTTTAAAGGTTCGCTCATAAATGGCAAAGGCAAGGGGGCAGTGGCAATGCCCTAGAGAATAACCATAGGCCCCTCTCCATGAAGCTAGGACCAGGGAGAGAGATAGGGAATGGCTGCTGATGACTTAGTAGACAGGCCTATGGGCTCTCCAAAA
>NC_090763.1:65105590-65110590 GCF_036898095.1 Palaemon carinicauda
GTTGTAGCTTAGTAATAATAATAATAATAATAATATTAATAATAATAATAATAATAATAATAATAATAATAATAATAATAATAATGAGGATGATGATGATGATAGTCAATGGATTACTGTTACAACAATAAAGGGAAGGAAGAAAACTTGGATATTTTAGAATGTAAATTTGAAGGATAAAGACCCAGCGGAAGCATATGGAAGTCAATGCTAAAGACCTGAAGGATGGGAGAATCTACCAAGAGCTTAAAGAGGTGGCCATGAACAGAGAATTATGAAGGGCGACTCAATCCATAAAAGGACCATAGAGAAACATTTTACCCGCCAATATGTTGAAAATATTTAACAAGCTTACTGTGACATTTGAGGTAAAAGAAAAATTTAGAGCAGGTTTGTAAGTTTAAAGCAATGAAAGTCAATATTTTTGCTGTAGTAAGTGTAAAAAAGTAATGTAAAATATATATTTTAAAAGTATCATATCTGTGTATATAGATACTTGCTGTATATACTATGTAAATTTACCTATTTAAAAAAAATCCGTAAAAGGATCTACCTAAGGGTATAAAGTAGTAGTAGTGTTTCCCATTATCATATCTTCAGATCCAAATACTTCAGAGGAGTAGGAGCTCTGAAATCAATGAGCAGTGACTTCGGAGCAGAAAGACTTGTTAAATTATTGATATCGTTTTCACCTAAGCTATACCTAGGAATAAGATAAAGGGGGCATCGACAGCCACAACTTACAAATTAGAGCACCTTCAAACGTATTCTACATCAAAATTTTTCTACTTCCTTTAGGCCGGGAGCACACTAGCGACTCTGTGGCGCCACAAAGCCACATCATCGTGTGGCGGGGATGTGGTCTCCCATAGGTTTCCATTTGTTGTCAAGTTTTGCCGCGCAAACTAGCGACTGTGGCAAGCGACTGTGGCTCTCTGTCGCTCATCCCCGCCACAGGCGTGGCGTGGCTTTGTGGTGCCACAGAGTCGCTAGTGTGCTCCAGGCCTTTATGAGATTAGACGCATTTTACGTACAGTTATTTTTAGAATATTTCTACTTCCTTGCGTGCCATTAGACCAATTATACGTCCAGTTATTACATTCAACCTAAATTTGGACAAAACCAGAAGGTCGCTTAACCGTTGGTTTTTACCATTGGAATGAACATTCCAGGGAGTCTCTGACATATCAATTGATCGTTCTTGTTTGATATAGCCACCAGTGGCAGAGGCACAGTTTGGTTTATGCTTATAACCAAGTAGGTTCTATCCATCTAAGTTTTACTCAACCACCTGTAAAATGTAACCATAGCCAACGACAATGAGTCATTGTCTGAGTCTGAGAGAAATCAAGAGTTAAGGTTTGTTCCAGTAGTAAGAAGCCAAGCTGTATAAATCCTCGTTAAGGTACCTTGACACTTGCACGACTTTTTGCCACGAATTTGTCGTGGCAAGTCGTGACATTTGTGGCACGAACTGGAAGATAAAAAAAAAAAAATTACCTCAGAATCACAGATGACCTGTCCACATTTACACGAACTGGCACGACGAGTTCACACGAGTTCACACATAGTTTGCGCACTTCCCGCATCGTCCCGACGAGTTCACGAACAGTTCGCGCATAGTTCACGACCCGGTCACGAAATTTTGTCGAGACCAAAATGTCACGACGGGTTTACGAACACTTCACGCCAGTTCACGACGAGTTCACGCCAGTTCACGACGAGTTCACGACTCGAGTCGTGACAATGGGTGCCACAAATTCGTGCAAGTGTCAGCATAGCTTTACAGTCATAATGAGTTAAAACGTAAGATACAGTGAAGTATCATCAAATGTCTATTTTCCATTTTGCTAATTAGATCACTCCACCAAACGAATAAGTCAACAAGGTATTGGAGCAATTTGGTATGCAAAAGAACTTATATGAGAAGTCATCACCTCATCTAGCACTAATCCTAACTGGGTATAAAGACTTTAGGTCGCTAATGATTGGCCGAGGCAAGGGATATTGACAATCCCCTGGCAGGACAATGCCCTAGAGATTGACCATATATACATATACTCAGCGCCCAAGCCATCCTCCACCCAAACTAGAGCTAGGGTTGCTAGTCAATGACTAATGATGACTCAGCAGGTAGACCTATAGGCTCCCGAAAACCCCACATCATTTGTTCACAAGGAAGGTAAGGTTACAGACACTACAAAAAAACTATCGAGCTTGAGCGGTTCTTGAACCCCAGTCCAGCAGATCGTCAGGCAGGGACGTTTTCAACCGGTTCCCATAAACACTTCATTAGTTTTGTTCAATATTGAAACTAACAAGAAAATGAGTCTTTAGTTTGTAAAGAATAAAGACATACACAAAGGCTTTGAAAGCTTTACAAATCATAGAAATATTAATCTGAAGAGATTAAGAAAATCATAAAAAAAAATAAAATCATATTGAGCTTGAAGAAAAATCCCATCCTTCTCTCTCTCTCTCTCTCTCTCTCTCTCTCTATCCCATCCTTCTCTCTCTCTCTCTCTCTCTCTCTCTCTCTCTCTCTACACATTTTATGGAGTGTTTTCTAAAGTTGACACTACAGGAGATCGATATACATTTTCAACGATAATGTGGGTCTTTTTGAAATACATTCCCCTACGCAAGAAATGCAGGATTATTTTAAAAATTCCAATCATAATCGATAATCAATAACAAGAATTGCATTAGCATAGGTTAATCAAGGTCACTTGCAATGCTAAACTTGTTTAAGGTTGGGTCATGTCTCTGGTCATACAAAGATATACGCCAACACCCCCACCCCCCAATAAAAACATGTATGATACAACACAAACAAAATAGTCTTCATTTGATTATATAGACACCATTAAATGAAGGATTTTTGACGTTACAATTACGATGGTCATCGATGCCACATTCCAGTGAAGTGTGAATATCGATACTCGAGGGCTCTCGGTGGGAATTCCAGGTGAGAATCCAGTTGGAAATTTCAGGATTCAGTGAGTGAAGCAGATACGGTTCGTGTAAATAACTTTGATCAATAATGCGTTTAACGTTTTGAAAATAATGTGAAAAAAAGTCTGCGGGTCAAAGTAAAAGCAATTGAGGCCTATGAAAGGGCCTGGTACATGATTAATAGCTCAATTAGAAATGAGAGAGAGAGAGAGAGAGAGAGAGAGAGAGAGAGAGAGAGAGAGAACAAAGATTGGAAGCAGAGAGAGAGAGAACAAGGATTGGAAGCAGAGAGAGAGAGAGAGAACAAGGACTGGAAGCAGAGAGAGAGAGAGAGAGAGGAGAGAGAGAGAGAGAGAGATGACAAGGACTGGAAGCAAAGAGAGAGAGAGAGAGAGAGAGAGATATGACAAGGACTGGAAGCAGAAGATACAAACGGGGAGAGAGAGAGAGAGAGAGAGAGAGAGAGAGACCCAGGCTTCCCCCAAAGCATCTCCACATTGCCTCTTCAGTCCCAAGTGCTATTCTCCACTTTGATAATGGTTACATCAAATGCTCTTTGGCTAGAGAGATGCTGGATGCTGGATGTTGATATCGTCTCAGATGACTCGGTAAAGTATTCAAACCCCAAACAACTGACTGGGATCAATGCTACCAAAATTATGCAGGATTGGTCTTGATCGAATGTCTAATGGAAAACAGAAAATGGTACAAGAATTTATGACATTTGCTCCACTGTTAAAAATTTGCTTTAAAAGAACGTTAAATGCCTGGCAACATTTACTCCAGGATTTTTGCCGTTTTAAAAACGGACATATTGACGTGAATGACTGATATTACGGTCACCAACCAGTAAACGATAATAATAAGAGTAAAATTACGGTCACCTATATTTTACTGAAATATGGCTTAGAACATTATATTTTACGGAGAATTTCCGATTAAAACTACGGGTTTTTTTAACAGTGTGGCATGGCAAATAACAGAAAAAATGGAAATGAACTGATATAGAAGAAGAGTAGGCGGTTCATAAAAGCTATGCCGGTATCCGTGTCTTTGAATGAAACAGATTAATCTGTGCTTTTATAAGAAGGGAATCAGATGCGACGTTGAAGAACATCAAAGGGAATCGGATTGCTTAGAAGTATTGCACGTACGTAGGAAACCTTTACTTTTGTCTGTTGTTAGGTTCATCATAGCTTATTTGCTTATCTTTCCACAGAATGAAAACAATAGCCTTGTAATGGACTGTAGAAATATGCAATTAAACTCGCGTCATTTCACTGAAGTAATTCATTGAACTAATATTAATATATATATATATATATATATTTATATCTATAATGATATGTATATATATATATCTATAATGATATATATATATATATATATATATGTACATATTCATATATATATATATATATATATATGTACATATACATATATATATATATATATATATACGTATACCTATGAATATATATATATGTATACCTATAAATATATATATATATATATATATATGTATATATATATATATATATATATAAATATTATATACACATATATATACAGAGAGAGAGAGAGAGAGAGAGAGAGAGAGAGAGAATTGTTTCTACCTCACTCAAGGGTCGAATGCAAGGAGAAAGTGAATTCCAAAGAGGAAAAGGGTTCACAAGGATTCGAGAAGAGGCCGTATGGAGAGAGAGAGAGAGAGAGAGAGAGAGAGAGAGAGAGAAAGCCTTTGTATCTTTGCTGGCCTAGTTTAAGCATCATCAACCATGGTCTTTGATGTTTATGATCTCTGCCAATGTATTGCTGAGTAAATTTACTCACCTTTCTTGACTTCTCTGGGAAGGTCAAACCAAATATGACTATCAATGCCTTGCATTTAAAAAATGCACCCAAGGGACCTGTCAGATGCATGCACATGCAGCAATGTATTTACCTTTGAAGAATGAGGGAAAGGGGGGTGTATAGTGGAGTGGGGGAGAGGGGGGGGTTGTCGAATGTGGAAGCATCTTTGTAGGCAAAGACGAGCTGCCATC
>NC_090763.1:65120590-65123090 GCF_036898095.1 Palaemon carinicauda
ATTCAAGTAGTAGAGGGTGCGTATGCTCCCAAGAATATGGTCCCAACTATTAACTATAAATGTGCCACTGGTATGCCAACTAAGAATACGGTCCAATCTATTATCTATAAATAGGACACTGGTATATCAACCAAGAATATGGTCCAAACTATTATCTATGAATATGCCACTGGTATGCCAACTAAGAATATGGTCCAAACTATTATCTATAAAGATGCCACTGGTATGCCAACTAAGAATATGGTCCAAACTATTATCTATAAATATGCCAATGGTATACCAACTAAGAATACGGTTCAAACTATTATCTGTAAATATTCCAACGGTATGGCAACTAAGAATATGGTCCAAACTATTATCTATAAATATGCCACTGGTATGCCAACTAGGAATATGGTCCAAACTATTATCTATAAATATGCCAATGGTATACCAACTAAGAATACGGTTCAAACTATTATCTGTAAATATTCCAACGGTATGGCAACTAAGAATATGGTCCAAACTATTATCTATAAATATGCCACTGGTATGCCAACTAGGAATATGGTCCAAACTATTATCTATAAATATGCCAATGGTATACCAACTAAGAATACGGTTCAAACTATTATCTGTAAATATTCCAAAGGTATGGCAACTAAGAATATGGTCCAAACTATTATCTATAAATATGCCACTGGTATGCCAACTAGGAATATGGTCCAAACTATTATCTATAAATATGCCAATGGTATACCAACTAAGAATACGGTTCAAACTATTATCTGTTAATATTCCAACGGTATGGCAACTAAGAATATAGTCCAAACTATTATCTATGAATATGCCAATGGTATACCAACTAAGAATACGGTTCAAACTATTATCTGTAAATATTCCAACGGTATGCCAACTAAGAATATGGTCCAAACTATTATCTATAAATATGCCAACGGTATGGCAACTAGGAATATGGTCCAAACTATTATCTATAAATATGCCACTGGTATATCAACCAAGCATATGGTCAAACTATTATCTATAAATATGGCACTGGTATACCAACTAATAATACGGTCCAAACTATTATCTGTAAATATGCCAATCGTATACCAACTAAGAACACGGTCCAAACTGTTATCTATAAATATGCCAACGGTATGGCAACTAAGAATACGGTCCAAACTATTACCGATAAATATGCCAATGGGATCCAAACTTTTGGCGATGCTTGAGAGTTGAAGATTTTAGTAAATCAAGAATTACTGGTTCTGCTCTTATAAGGAGAAGACTAACTGACTGATTCACAGATTTATTCATCTGTCGTAGCTTTGTGGAACCATACGAAATTTGTGATGCGCTCGTGTCTCGATAATTTGTTATTAGTAAATACAACCTTACCATCATTTTGGGTTAGGAATGGCTGGTTTGGGGATGCAAAGGTGTACCTACTGAGTTACCAGCTGCCACTGCCTTCCACTCCCTGGCCCTACCTTGGGTGGAGACGGGATTCAAACGCAGATCAGGTTAGTATATGTTTAGTCTCTAGCACATTGTTAGACTGCGAAATAACTTTAGTCCCTCTCATCTGAACTCATGAGTAATCAATCTTAAACCTTGAATCTTTAGTCAAGATTCGCAAGCTCTAAGACATTCCATGATAGATACAGATAATTATTAGATGATAGATCAAAGTTAATAATGATACTTTCTTTAAAAAATTCACTCACTCCATAAATGCTACAAAAAATCTCTCTTCCTTTACACCAACGAGACACTTTTAAACTTTACGTTACTAATGTAAGATGATGTAAGAATCAAAGTATCAAGTCAAATCAAATTCCTCAAGCCGCAATAGAATAAAACGAACTATAAAAATATTGAATAAAACATATATCTCCTTGGTGAAAAATCTTTAGTACGCCATACCTTATTGATAATATATATTAAAAGTATTTACTATGTATTCTTTGTATTCACAATATCTATGACGAAAACAAACGATATCCACAATTATCTATGACGAAAACAGAAGATATCCATAATATATATGACGAAAACAGAAGATATCCACAATATCTATGACGTTAACAAAAGATATCTATGACGAAAACACAAGATATCCACAATATCTATGACGAAAACGAAAGATATCCACAATATCTATGACGCAAAAAAAAAGACATCCAAAATATCTAAAACTAAAAATATCCACAATATCTATGATGAAAACAAAAGATATCTACAATATCGAAAACAAAAGATATCCACAATATCTATAACGAAAACTAAAGGTATCCACAATTATCTATGACGAA
This sequence comes from Palaemon carinicauda, assembly GCF_036898095.1. Lineage (NCBI taxonomy): Eukaryota > Metazoa > Arthropoda > Malacostraca > Decapoda > Palaemonidae > Palaemon > Palaemon carinicauda. The sequence goes on from NC_090763.1 coordinate 65,122,891, forward strand.
AACAAGAGGTATCCACAATATCAATGACGCAAAAAAAGATATCCACAATATCTAAAACAAAAGATATCTCTATGACGAAAACAAAAGATATCCACAATACCTAAAACAAAAGATATCCACAATATCTATGACGAAAACAAAAGATATCCACAAGATCTATGACGAAAAAAAAAGAAATTCACAATATCTATGACAAAAAA
>NC_090763.1:65128090-65130590 GCF_036898095.1 Palaemon carinicauda
AATAGCCCAGTGAGGAAAGGAAATAAGGAAATACATAAATGATGAGAAAAAAAACAACAATAAATCCTTCTAAAAACATTAACATCAAAACATATATGTTATGAAATATCAACTAGAATTAATATTACTATCATTATTGATGTTGTTTTTTGTTGTTGCTGTTGACAACGTTGTTGTTTTTATTATCATCATGAAACGAGAAATTCAGGAGCCAGAAAAATCTAGGTACAAAAAACAACAAAAAAAAGCAACCGTTTCTAATCCAATGCCGGACAAAGGTCTCAGACATGTATCGATCATGTCTGGAATTTGGCCATTTCCATTACCATGTTGGCCAATATACATTATATATATATATATATATATATATATATATATATATATATACACACATATATATATATATATATATATATATATATATATACATACATACATATATATATGTATATATATATATATATATATATATATATATATATATATATATATATATATACATACATGCTGTACATACATATATGAATCTAATAAGATAATGGCTATGTCCTCTACGAGAGGAAATTAATATAAAAAAACGGGCAAACAAATACAAAACAGAAACAAAACACTAAAAGCGAATACAACATTAAAAACAAATACACAGCTTTTGAGCTTTTTATTTCTGTGCGTTGCGTTTGACTTAAAACGGGCCAGGAATTACACGCAACATGGACCTCGGGCTTTTTTAGCAACTAGCGCCATTTTATTACCTCTTTCGTACACCGCATTGCTAATTACTGGACATCATCAATCACTGGGAGCGGACCAGCATGATTCATTTGGTTTTCGCACAGGAAAAAAAAAAAAAAAAAACATGAACTGAGGAAAGACAATGAAACCCCCCAAAGCTCAGTTTCCACACTGTTATTCCCTTGTTCTCTCCGTCGCATGGATATGCTCTGTCCATCTGTTTGTTTATTTTTGTGACTGTTTATTTAACTGTATGACTGTCCATCTGTTTGTTGATTTTTGTGACTGTCCATCTGTCTGTTTGCATGTCTGCTTATTTCTGCGACTGTTTATTTAACTGTATGACTGTCCATCTGTCTGTTTGCCTGTCTGCTTATTTCTGTGACTGTTTATTTGACTGTATGACTATCTGTCTGTCTGTTTACTTAACTGTATGACTGTCTATCTGTCTGTTTCCCTGTCTTGCTTATTTCTGTGAGTGTTTATTTAACTAGATGACCGTCCATCTGTTTGTTTGCATGTCTGCTTATTTCTGTGACTGTTTATTTAACTGTATGACAGTCCATCTGTCTGTTTACCTGTCTGCTTATTTCTGTGACTGTCTACTTGACTGTATGACTGTCCACCTGTTTGTTTACTTTTGTGGTTGTTTATTTAACTGTATGACTGTCAATATGTCTGTTTGACTGTCTGCTTATTTCTCTGACTGTTTATTTGACTGTATGACTATCTGTCTGTCTGTTTATTTTTGTGATTATTTAATTGTATGACAGTCTATCTGTCTGTTTGCCTGTCTGCTTATTTATGTTATTGTTTATTTAACTGTGTGACTATATGTTTACTTGCATGTTCATTTATTTTTTTTATTTTTTGTTTAACTGCGTGATGGTCTGTCTGTCTGTCTGTTTGTCTGGTTGCTTGTCTGTTCGTCTGTTTGTTTATTTTATCGATTGTTTATTTAATTGCATGCCTGTCTTTCTGCTTGCCTGTTTGTCTTTTTTTGCGATTGTTTATTTAACTGTCTGTCTGTCTGTCTGTTTGTCTGGTTTCTTGTCTGTTCGTCTGTTCGTAGACTTTCATGATTGTTTACTTAACTGCCTGTCTGTTGCCTGTCTTGTTTGTCTGCTTGTCTGCCCGTCTGTTTATTTTTGTGATTGTTTATTTAACTGTCTGTCAGCTTGCCTGTTTGTCTGTTTGTTTATTTTTGTGATTGTTTATTTAACTGTCTGTCTGCTTGCCTGTTAGTCTGTTTGTTTGTTTTTGTGATTGTTTATTTAGCTGTCTGTCTGCTTGCCTGTTCGTCTGTTTGTTGATTTTTATGATTGTTTACTTAACTGCCTGTCTATTTGCCTGTCTTGTCTGTCAGTCTGTTTATTTTTGTGATTGTTTATTTAACTGTCTGTCTGCTTGCCTGTTAGTCTGTTTGTTTATTTTTGTGATTGTTTAATTAACTGTCTGTCTGTCTTTCTGCTTGACCGTTCCTCGGTTTATTTTCGTGATTGCTTACTCAACACTATGACTGTCTGTCTTATTGTTTATTTAAGTGTATGACTGTCTGTCCGCTTGCTTTTCTGTCAGTCTGTTTTTGTGTGATTATTTATCTAACTGGATGACAGTCTGTTCTTCTGTTTGTTTATTTTCGTGATTATTTACTCAACTATATGTCTGTACAGTATCTATCTGTCTGCTTGCTTATTCGTGTGTTTGTTTGTGTTTGAGATTATCTATTTGCCTGTGTGACTGTATCTATATGATAATCAGTCGTGTC
>NC_090763.1:65140590-65148090 GCF_036898095.1 Palaemon carinicauda
CTAACCCACTTGGCCACGAACAAAGATAAAAGTCAATGACAATTCCACTGTACTTATACCTGTCGAATTCAGGTATTTTGTACTTAGAATTGAAATCAACCCATCTTCACCATCGTAGCTAATTGGTAGTTTGTTACTTGGCATTCAATTAATGATAAATTTTGCACATTTTTACGTGTTTTTCATATTCAAATAAGCCATATATATTTTTGATATATTAATGTCTGGATTCTCTTAACAACCTCGGGATCACAGACCCAGGCGAAATCTCACAAAGACAAGAGCTTGGCTCCGGCCGGGAATCGAACCCTGGTCGGCAAGCTTATATAGACAGTGACTAACCCACTTGGCCACGAACAAAGATAAAAGTCAATGACAATTCCACTGTACTTATACCTGTCGAATTCAGGTATTTTGTACTTAGAATTGAAATCAACCCATCTTCACCATCGTAGCTAATTGGTAGTTTGTTACTTGGCATTCAATTAATGATAAATTTTGCACATTTTTACGTGTTTTTCATATTCAAATAAGCCATATATATTTTTGATATATTAATGTCTGGATTCTCTTAACAACCTCGGGATCACAGACCCAGGCGAAATCTCACAAAGACAAGAGCTTGGCTCCGGCCGGGAATCGAACCCTGGTCGGCAAGCTTATATAGACAGTGACTAACCCACTTGGCCACGAACAAAGATAAAAGTCAATGACAATTCCACTGTACTTATACCTGTCGAATTCAGGTATTTTGTACTTAGAATTGAAATCAACCCATCTTCACCATCGTAGCTAATTGGTAGTTTGTTACTTGGCATTCAATTAATGATAAATTTTGCACATTTTTACGTGTTTTTCATATTCAAATAAGCCATATATATTTTTGATATATTAATGTCTGGATTCTCTTAACAACCTCGGGATCACAGACCCAGGCGAAATCTCACAAAGACAAGAGCTTGGCTCCGGCCGGGAATCGAACCCTGGTCGGCAAGCTTATATAGACAGTGACTAACCCACTTGGCCACGAACAAAGATAAAAGTCAATGACAATTCCACTGTACTTATACCTGTCGAATTCAGGTATTTTGTACTTAGAATTGAAATCAACCCATCTTCACCATCGTAGCTAATTGGTAGTTTGTTACTTGGCATTCAATTAATGATAAATTTTGCACATTTTTACGTGTTTTTCATATTCAAATAAGCCATATATATTTTTGATATATTAATGTCTGGATTCTCTTAACAACCTCGGGATCACAGACCCAGGCGAAATCTCACAAAGACAAGAGCTTGGCTCCGGCCGGGAATCGAACCCTGGTCGGCAAGCTTATATAGACAGTGACTAACCCACTTGGCCACGAACAAAGATAAAAGTCAATGACAATTCCACTGTACTTATACCTGTCGAATTCAGGTATTTTGTACTTAGAATTGAAATCAACCCATCTTCACCATCGTAGCTAATTGGTAGTTTGTTACTTGGCATTCAATTAATGATAAATTTTGCACATTTTTACGTGTTTTTCATATTCAAATAAGCCATATATATTTTTGATATATTAATGTCTGGATTCTCTTAACAACCTCGGGATCACAGACCCAGGCGAAATCTCACAAAGACAAGAGCTTGGCTCCGGCCGGGAATCGAACCCTGGTCGGCAAGCTTATATAGACAGTGACTAACCCACTTGGCCACGAACAAAGATAAAAGTCAATGACAATTCCACTGTACTTATACCTGTCGAATTCAGGTATTTTGTACTTAGAATTGAAATCAACCCATCTTCACCATCGTAGCTAATTGGTAGTTTGTTACTTGGCATTCAATTAATGATAAATTTTGCACATTTTTACGTGTTTTTCATATTCAAATAAGCCATATATATTTTTGATATATTAATGTCTGGATTCTCTTAACAACCTCGGGATCACAGACCCAGGCGAAATCTCACAAAGACAAGAGCTTGGCTCCGGCCGGGAATCGAACCCTGGTCGGCAAGCTTATATAGACAGTGACTAACCCACTTGGCCACGAACAAAGATAAAAGTCAATGACAATTCCACTGTACTTATACCTGTCGAATTCAGGTATTTTGTACTTAGAATTGAAATCAACCCATCTTCACCATCGTAGCTAATTGGTAGTTTGTTACTTGGCATTCAATTAATGATAAATTTTGCACATTTTTACGTGTTTTTCATATTCAAATAAGCCATATATATTTTTGATATATTAATGTCTGGATTCTCTTAACAACCTCGGGATCACAGACCCAGGCGAAATCTCACAAAGACAAGAGCTTGGCTCCGGCCGGGAATCGAACCCTGGTCGGCAAGCTTATATAGACAGTGACTAACCCACTTGGCCACGAACAAAGATAAAAGTCAATGACAATTCCACTGTACTTATACCTGTCGAATTCAGGTATTTTGTACTTAGAATTGAAATCAACCCATCTTCACCATCGTAGCTAATTGGTAGTTTGTTACTTGGCATTCAATTAATGATAAATTTTGCACATTTTTACGTGTTTTTCATATTCAAATAAGCCATATATATTTTTGATATATTAATGTCTGGATTCTCTTAACAACCTCGGGATCACAGACCCAGGCGAAATCTCACAAAGACAAGAGCTTGGCTCCGGCCGGGAATCGAACCCTGGTCGGCAAGTGGGTTAGTCACTGTCTATATAAGCTTGCCGACCAGGGTTCGATTCCCGGCCGGAGCCAAGCTCTTGTCTTTGTGAGATTTCGCCTGGGTCTGTGATCCCGAGGTTGTTAAGAGAATCCAGACATTAATATATCAAAAATATATATGGCTTATTTGAATATGAAAAACACGTAAAAATGTGCAAAATTTATCATTAATTGAATGCCAAGTAACAAACTACCAATTAGCTACGATGGTGAACATGGGTTGATTTCAATTCTAAGTACAAAATACCTGAATTCGACAGGTATAAGTACAGTGGAATTGTCATTGACTTTTATCTTTGTTCGTGGCCAAGTGGGTTAGTCACTGTCTATATAAGCTTGCCGACCAGGGTTCGATTCCCGGCCGGAGCCAAGCTCTTGTCTTTGTGAGATTTCGCCTGGGTCTGTGATCCCGAGGTTGTTAAGAGAATCCAGACATTAATATATCAAAAATATATATGGCTTATTTGAATATGAAAAACACGTAAAAATGTGCAAAATTTATCATTAATTGAATGCCAAGTAACAAACTACCAATTAGCTACGATGGTGAAGATGGGTTGATTTCAATTCTAAGTACAAAATACCTGAATTCGACAGGTATAAGTACAGTGGAATTGTCATTGACTTTTATCTTTGTTCGTGGCCAAGTGGGTTAGTCACTGTCTATATAAGCTTGCCGACCAGGGTTCGATTCCCGGCCGGAGCCAAGCTCTTGTCTTTGTGAGATTTCGCCTGGGTCTGTGATCCCGAGGTTGTTAAGAGAATCCAGACATTAATATATCAAAAATATATATGGCTTATTTGAATATGAAAAACACGTAAAAATGTGCAAAATTTATCATTAATTGAATGCCAAGTAACAAACTACCAATTAGCTACGATGGTGAAGATGGGTTGATTTCAATTCTAAGTACAAAATACCTGAATTCGACAGGTATAAGTACAGTGGAATTGTCATTGACTTTTATCTTTGTTCGTGGCCAAGTGGGTTAGTCACTGTCTATATAAGCTTGCCGACCAGGGTTCGATTCCCGGCCGGAGCCAAGCTCTTGTCTTTGTGAGATTTCGCCTGGGTCTGTGATCCCGAGGTTGTTAAGAGAATCCAGACATTAATATATCAAAAATATATATGGCTTATTTGAATATGAAAAACACGTAAAAATGTGCAAAATTTATCATTAATTGAATGCCAAGTAACAAACTACCAATTAGCTACGATGGTGAAGATGGGTTGATTTCAATTCTAAGTACAAAATACCTGAATTCGACAGGTATAAGTACAGTGGAATTGTCATTGACTTTTATCTTTGTTCGTGGCCAAGTGGGTTAGTCACTGTCTATATAAGCTTGCCGACCAGGGTTCGATTCCCGGCCGGAGCCAAGCTCTTGTCTTTGTGAGATTTCGCCTGGGTCTGTGATCCCGAGGTTGTTAAGAGAATCCAGACATTAATATATCAAAAATATATATGGCTTATTTGAATATGAAAAACACGTAAAAATGTGCAAAATTTATCATTAATTGAATGCCAAGTAACAAACTACCAATTAGCTACGATGGTGAAGATGGGTTGATTTCAATTCTAAGTACAAAATACCTGAATTCGACAGGTATAAGTACAGTGGAATTGTCATTGACTTTTATCTTTGTTCGTGGCCAAGTGGGTTAGTCACTGTCTATATAAGCTTGCCGACCAGGGTTCGATTCCCGGCCGGAGCCAAGCTCTTGTCTTTGTGAGATTTCGCCTGGGTCTGTGATCCCGAGGTTGTTAAGAGAATCCAGACATTAATATATCAAAAATATATATGGCTTATTTGAATATGAAAAACACGTAAAAATGTGCAAAATTTATCATTAATTGAATGCCAAGTAACAAACTACCAATTAGCTACGATGGTGAAGATGGGTTGATTTCAATTCTAAGTACAAAATACCTGAATTCGACAGGTATAAGTACAGTGGAATTGTCATTGACTTTTATCTTTGTTCGTGGCCAAGTGGGTTAGTCACTGTCTATATAAGCTTGCCGACCAGGGTTCGATTCCCGGCCGGAGCCAAGCTCTTGTCTTTGTGAGATTTCGCCTGGGTCTGTGATCCCGAGGTTGTTAAGAGAATCCAGACATTAATATATCAAAAATATATATGGCTTATTTGAATATGAAAAACACGTAAAAATGTGCAAAATTTATCATTAATTGAATGCCAAGTAACAAACTACCAATTAGCTACGATGGTGAAGATGGGTTGATTTCAATTCTAAGTACAAAATACCTGAATTCGACAGGTATAAGTACAGTGGAATTGTCATTGACTTTTATCTTTGTTCGTGGCCAAGTGGGTTAGTCACTGTCTATATAAGCTTGCCGACCAGGGTTCGATTCCCGGCCGGAGCCAAGCTCTTGTCTTTGTGAGATTTCGCCTGGGTCTGTGATCCCGAGGTTGTTAAGAGAATCCAGACATTAATATATCAAAAATATATATGGCTTATTTGAATATGAAAAACACGTAAAAATGTGCAAAATTTATCATTAATTGAATGCCAAGTAACAAACTACCAATTAGCTACGATGGTGAAGATGGGTTGATTTCAATTCTAAGTACAAAATACCTGAATTCGACAGGTATAAGTACAGTGGAATTGTCATTGACTTTTATCTTTGTTCGTGGCCAAGTGGGTTAGTCACTGTCTATATAAGCTTGCCGACCAGGGTTCGATTCCCGGCCGGAGCCAAGCTCTTGTCTTTGTGAGATTTCGCCTGGGTCTGTGATCCCGAGGTTGTTAAGAGAATCCAGACATTAATATATCAAAAATATATATGGCTTATTTGTATATATATATATATATATACATATATATATGCATATATAAATAATTATATATATTACATATATACATATATATACATATGTATATATATGTGTGTATATATATATATATATATACATTTATATATGTATATATGTGTATATATACATATATATGTATGTATATATATATGTATATATATACATATATATCCATATATATGTATATATAGATATATATATACATATATATATATATATATGTGTGTGTATATATATAAATATATTATTTATATATACACACACATATGTATATATATATATATATATATATATATATATATATATATATATATATATATATATATATATATATATATATATATATATACATAAGTTAACTACTTCCCTATCTCGGTTGAGTTTTTTAACACCGTGTCTCTTTTCGCGTCTTCGTCCAGCAGAAAGTTACAAAACAAGTTAAAAAAAAAATCATGCATAAAAGACTCCTTAAAGCCATTCACTCTAATTGAATATGATATTCATATTGCAAAATGGAGTAACAGGTAATACTTTACTCCTTGTTACTGTGAATTACTTATTTCTTAAAATCCTGTAGACGAGAATGTAATCCGGGACGAATATATAACGTTTATTATAATTATATTATATTATATTATAATAATTCTTTAAATTTCCGCGTATAATAAATGTAGCAATAAATAATGCGATGTTTTTTATATAAGTTTCGATATTATTCCTCAAAGCACATGAGGAAAAATCTATATTATAATTATATTATATTATATTATATTATAATAATTCTCTAAATTTCCGTGCATAATAAATGTAGCTATAAATAATAAAATCCTTTTTATATAAGTTTCGATATTATTCCTCAAAGTACATGAGGAAAAAAACTAGTAAAACAAGTTGGAAGTTATCAAAACTAGAAAGAGTAATTCATAAAGAATGTGTAAATATGTGTAGGTAGGTAGTACGTTGGCCAGGGCACCAGCTTGCCGTTGAGATACTACTGCTAGAGAGTTATGGGGTCCTTTGACTGGTCAGACAGTACTACAGTAGAGCCTACTCTCTGGTTACGGTTCTTTCCCTTTGCCTACACATACAACGAATAGTCTGGCCTATTCTTTACAGATTCTCCTCTATTCTCAAACACTTGGCAACACTGAGATTACCAAACAATTCTTCTTTACCTAAGGGGTTGACTACTGCACTGTAATTGTTCAGTGGCTACTACCCTCTTGGTAGGCAGCTCTTCTAGGAGAAGGACAATCCAAAATCAAACCATTGTTCTCCAGTCTTGGGCAGTGCCATAACCTCTGTACCATGGTCTTGCACTGTCTTGGGTTAGATTTCTCTTGCTTGAGGGTACACTCGGGCACACTATTCTATATTATTTCTCTTCCTCTTGTTTTGTTAAAGTTTTTATCGTTTATATAGGAAATATTTATTTTAATGTTACTGTTCTTGAAATATTTTTTTTCCATGTTTCCTTTTCTCACTGTTCTATTTTCCTTGTTGGAGCCCCTGGGCTTATTAGCATCCTGCTTTCCCAACTTGGGTTGTAGCTTAGCAATCAATAATAATAATAATACTCCACGTACTTAGATAAATAAATAAAAACATATAAATATAAATTTTTATATATAGACACATGAATACAAATATCGCCATGATCAGCAAAGCTTTAGTGACTTAGACAGGGGACACACATGTTATTTTTGGGTTGCTGTGAGCGATAAGACAAAAGTCTCCCATCATCACCAATCCGTACAGGCCTTTGTCATCAGTGGACTAGAAACGGTTGTATTTTTTGTTGTTGTTGTTATATATATATATATATATATATATATATATATATATGTGTGTGTGTGTGTGTGTGTGTATGTGTGTGTACACACACACACACATATATATATATATATATATATATATATAATATGAATGCATGTATATATATATATATA
>NC_090763.1:65158090-65160590 GCF_036898095.1 Palaemon carinicauda
GAAATGCTTTTGGGTAAAGGTGAAGGGGGGTTAAGAGAAGGGGGAAATGAATGTGAGGAAAGGGAATAAGGAGGGGGGGGGATTAAAAAGGGAGAGGGAGTGAGGGGGATTAAACAGAAATTGTTCACTAAAGCCAAGTTCCGGTGTTGGAGAAGGGGGTGCGATAATTGGTGTGTGGTGGCTTAGCAGGAAGTGCTCAATTTACTTATTGAATTAGGAAATGAGAGACTCGGGCTTATCTCTCTTCTTTGTTATAGATACTTGTTATCATGCCGGTATTGTTTCGTGTCGTTCACATTCAGCTTGATGATGAACATATTCATCACTCGCTTAGGTATCTCTTCATCCGCTCGCTGATGTTGATAGCTTTTCATCTGAGCTAATGTTGATATATCTTCGGCTGTGCTAATGGTGATATCTCTTCATCTGCGCTAATGTTGATATCTCTTCATCTGAGCTATTATTGGCATGGCTTCACCTGCGCTAAAGTTGATATCTCTTCATCTGCGCAAATATTGGCATGGCGTCACCTGCACTAATGTTGATATCTCTTCATCTGCGCTAATATTGGCCTGGCTTCATCTGCGCTGATGTTGATATCTCTTCATCTGCACTAATGTTGATACCTCTTCATCTGCGCTAATGCTGATATCTCTTCATCTGCTATAATGCTGATAGCCCTTCGTCTGCGCTAATGTTGATATCTCTTCATCTGCACTAATATCGGCATGGCTTCATCTGCGCTAATGTTGATATCTCTTCACCTGCGCTAATGTTGATAGCTCTTGGTCTGCGCTAATGTTGATATCTCTTCCTCTCCAGTCAGGATGCCTGAACATTTTAAATCAATCAATCAATCAATCTTCCTCTCCGCTAATGGTGATATCTCTTGATCTGCGCTAATGTTAATATTTCTTCATCTGCGCAAATATTGATATCTCTTGATCTGCATTAATGTTCATATTTCTTCATCTGCACTAATGTTGATATCTCTTGATTTGCGACAATATTGATATCTCTTCCTCTCCGCTAATGGTGATATCTCTTGATCTGCGCTAATGTTAATATTTCTTCATCTGCACCAATGTTTATATCTCTTCCTCTCCACTAATGGTGGTATATCTTCATCTGCGATAATGTTAATATTTCTTCATCAGTGCAAAAGTTGATATCTCTTGATCGGCGCTAATGTTGATATCTCTTGATCTGCGCTAATATTGATATCTTTTCCTCTCTGCTAATGGGGATATCTCTTGATCTGCGCTTATGTTAATATTTCTATATCGGCACAAATGTTGATATCTCTTCATCTGCACAAATGTTGATATCTCTTCCTCTCCGCTAATGGTGGTATATCTTTATCTGCACTAATGTTAATATTTCTTCATCAGCGCAAATGTTGATATCTCTTGATCTGCGCTTATGTTCATATTTCTTCATCTCCACTAATGTTGATATCTCTTGATCTGCGCTAATGTTGATATCTCTTGATCTGCGCCAATATTGATATCTCTTCCTCTCCGCTAATGGTGATATCTCTTGATCTGCGCTAATGTTAATATTTCTTCATCTGCACAAATGTTGATATCTCTTCATCTGCACAAATGTTGATATCTCTTCCTCTCCGCTAATGGTGGTATATCTTCATCTGCGCTAATGTTAATATTTCTTCATCTGCACTAATGTTGATATCTCTTGATCTGCGCTAATGTTGATATCTCTTGATCTGCGCCAATATTGATATCTCTTCCTCTCCGCTAATGGTGATATCTCTTGATCTGCGATAATATTGATATCTTTAGCGCAAATGTTGATATCTCTTGATCTGCGCTTATGTTCATATTTCTTCATCTCCACTAATGTTGATATCTCTTGATCTGCGCTAATGTTGATATCTCTTGATCTGCGCCAATATTGATATCTCTTCCTCTCCGCTAATGGTGATATCTCTTGATCTGCGCTAATGTTAATATTTCTTCATCTGCACAAATGTTGATATCTCTTGATCTGCGCCAATATTGATATCTCTTCCTCTCCGCTAATGGTGGTATATCTTCATCTGCGCTAATGTTAATATTTCTTCATCTGCACTAATGTTGATATCTCTTGATCTGTGCTAATGTTGATATCTCTTGATCTGCGCCAATATTGATATCTCTTCCTCTCCGCTAATGGTGATATCTCTTGATCTGCGCTAATGTTACTATTTCTTCATCTGCACAAATGTTGATATCTCTTCATCTGCACAAATGTTGATATCTCTTCCTCTCCGCTAATGGTGATATCTCTCGATCTGCGCTAATGTTAATATTTCTTCATCTGCACAAATGTTGATATTTCCTAATCTGCACAAATGTTGATATCTCTTAATCTCCGCTAATGGTGATATCTCTTGGTCTGCGCTTATGTTCATATTTCTTCATCTCCACTAATGTTGATATCTCTTGATCGGCGCTAATGTTGATATCTCTTGATCTGCGCTAATATTGATATCTCTTCC
>NC_090763.1:65165590-65168090 GCF_036898095.1 Palaemon carinicauda
AAATCACAACTACCCTTTCACCTCCACACCTCCCACCCCAATTACCAAGATAATTACAATCACTCGATCAATATTTACCACCTATTGCCAAGAAACGCTTAACCAGATTAAAATCTCTTCTTTCGAAATCGATTTATAGGTAACTTCCCTATATCAAATTTACTTAACCAAAAGCGACGGAGTCACAAGCTTCGAAAAGGAAGGTTAGAGATGTATAATGTATAATGTATAAATAATGATTTTGGATTTATGATTTTGGAATATATGGTCCGTCACTAGGGCCGGGGAGACTGCCTAGCGAAGACGTGTAACTGGGAAGGGTATATGAACCCCCCCCCCCTCCCCCCACGGCACAGTTGCAGTAAAACACCAAAAATTCCAAGAAGTTGGACAGCAAAATGGAAGAAATAAAGCAGGAATAAAGCCATAACAAGTCATATATCCGAAAACTCTTTCTGCTTGCATCGACGAGCTTCCAGACTCATTCCAGACCCAAAAAACTGGCGAACGCCCGGTGAATAACAGCCAGTGTAAAATGAGGCTGTTTTGGAAAAATGTTTTGGTGGCGAACGCCGGGAGGGGGGGGGGGGGAGGGCGGAGAAGGGAGGGGGAGGAGGGAGGGGAGGGGGGGGGAGATTATGCATTAAATATGATAAACATGACACGAAGAATAATGAGTCCCGTTGTTTACATGGATCCATTCCAGCCATCCATCATCGGGACTCACCTCAATCATTACTCTAATTGGATTCCATTGAAGCCGAGGGATGGTGTCTGGCCGATCTGTTATACCGGAAAGAGCGAATGTTATTAGATAGATGGCCAACAATTTCATTACAGTTCGAGCGGCCTTAATACGCCACGGGATGGTCGTTTTGTTCCTAATGTTTTATGACTTGAAAATGAATAATTGCGTCGGTCGCTAATTCGAGGCGATGTAAGATGGTAGGTTGTGGTGGCCGATGTGGTAACGTCCCTGACTCGTGAACGCCAGACTGTGGTTCGAGTCCCGCTCAAACTTGTTAGTTTCTTAGGTTGCTGCAACCTCACTATCATTGTGAGCTAAGGATGAAGGGTTTGGGGGAGTCTATAAGTGTATCTGCTGGGTCATCAGCAGCCATTACCTGGCCCTCCTTGGTCTTAGCTTAAGTGGAGAGGGGGGCTTGGGCACTGATCATAAGTATGTATGGTCAGTCTCTAGGGCGTTGTATTGCTTGAAAGGGCAATGTCACTGTCCCTTGCCTCTTCCATTCATGAGCGGCCTTTAAACCTTTACACAGTGTGAGAAACTGGTTTAGTCTGCGTGAATCGTCATTATCATTTAGTAATTAAAATGAACATCATATTTCTTGAGGATTTTTCTTCTTTTGCGTTGCAATATTTTCATGATTTAATATGCATTAAATATGATATATAAACTATAAATAAAAAAAAGTAGGAAAATAAGCAACATATATATAAAAAAATATGTCAAATTACCGACTCTAATTGGTCACTCGTCAGTTATCTAAATTATGTAAAACATGAAAGGTATAAAAATCGTTTTTGCTTTATGGAGCATCAAATTATTATTTTTATTTTTTCTAATTCCAACAAACACCTAATTTAGTTCATTGTTATGAAAACTTGAGTAATGATTAGGCCATTCCATGTAAATACGTTATTGTAATTTTAAAGATAGTAAAACTTTAGCACTCGGTAGACCTATAGGTTCTCAAATATTGTTCCTCGCATAGTTAAAAATAAAATCATAAACCACTTTTGGATTTATTTACTTCTGAAATATCATATGAAGTAATTAATTTATGTTTTTTAAGTTGAGATTTATAGCAGTAGTATTTTAGTCAATAACAATAACAGGTTCGTGATAACATATGATTCTATTGTAAATGAACATCTGATCTGACTAGAAATAACATTAACACTTTACTTTATGAGAAATTATTATTATTATTATTATTATTATTATTATTATTATTATTATTATTATTATTATCATTATTATTAGAAACAAAACTATCAACACATTAGTTTTTGAGAAATTATTATCATTATTATTATTATTATTATTATTATTATTTATTAGAAACAAAACTATCAGCACATTAGTTTTTGAGAAATTATTATTATTATTATTATTATTTATTAGAAACAAAACTATCAGCACATTAGTTTTTGAGAAATTATTATTATTATTATTATTATTATTATTATTATTATTATTATTATTATTATTATTATCATTATTATTATTATTATTATTACAAACAACACCATTAACATATTACTTTTTGAGAAATTATTATCATTATTATTATTATTATTATTATTATTATATTTATTATTATTATTATTATTATTATTATTATTATTATTATTATTATTATTATTATTATTATTATTATTATTATTATTATTATTATTACACTTTAAAATACCTATCCCGATTTCGAAAAAGTAAATGGAGCTTTTATAAACGAGTAGATACAATAATTATAAA
>NC_090763.1:65175590-65178090 GCF_036898095.1 Palaemon carinicauda
CAAAGTCAGTGGCGGTTTCAAAGTGCACCGTTACCTATCAGAGGATATCAAAGTCAACGGCAGTTTCAAAGTGCACCGTGACCTACCAGAGGGTATCAAAGTCAACGGCGGTTTCAAAGTGCACCGTGACCTATCAGAGGGTATCAAAGTCAACGGCGGTTTCAAAGTGCACCGTGACCTACCAGAGGGTATCAAAGTCAACGGCGGTTTCAAAGTGCACCGTGACCTGTCAAAGGATATCAAAGTTAATGGCAGTTTCAAAGAGCACCGTGACCTATCAGAGGGTATCAAAGTCAATGGCAGTTTCAAAGTGCACCGTGACCTATCAGAGGGTATCAAAGTCAACGGCAGTTTCAAAGTGCACCGTGACCTATCAGAGGATATCAAAGTCAATGGCAGTTTCAAAGAGCACCGTGTCCTATCAGAGGGTATCAAAGTCAATGGCAGTTTCAAAGTGCACCGTGACCTATCAGAGGGTATCAAAGTCAACGGCAGTTTCAAAGTGCACCGTGATCTATCAGAGGATATCAAGGTCAATGGCAGTTTCAAAGTGCACCGTGACCTATCAGAGGGTATCAAAGTCAACGGCAGTTTCAGAGTGCACCGTGATCTATCAGAGGATATCAAGGTCAATGGCAGTTTCAAAGAGCACCGTGACCTATCAGAGGATATCAAAGTCAATGGCAGTTTCAAAGTGCACCGTGACCTATCAGAGGGTATCAAAGTCAACGGCAGTTTCAAAGTGCACCGTGACCTATCAGAGGGTATCAAAGTCAGTGGCGGTTTCAAAGTGCACTGTGACCTATCAGAGGATATCAAAGTCAACGGCAGTTTCAAAGTACACCGTGACCTACCCGAGGGTGTCAAAGTCAACGGCAGTTTCAAAGTGCACCGTGACCTACCAGAGGGTATCAAAGTCAGTGGCGGTTTCAAAGTGCACCATGACCTACCAGAGGGTATCAAAGTCAACGTCAGTTTCAAAGTGCACCGTGACCTATCAGAGGGTATCAAAGTCAGTGGCGGTTTCAAAGTGCACCGTGACCTATCAGAGGGTATCAAAGTCAATGGCAGTTTCAAAGAGCACCGTCGCCTATCAGAGGGTATCAAAGTCAACGGCAGTTTCAAAGTGCACCGTGACCTATCAGAGGGTATCAAAGTCAACGGCAGTTTCAAAGTGCACCGTGACCTACCAGAGGGTATCAAAGTCAACGGCAGTTTCAAAGTGCACCGTGACCAATCAGAGGGTATCAAAGTCAGTGGCGGTTTCAAAGTGCACCGTGACCTATCAGAGGGTATCAAAGTCAATGGCAGTTTCAAAGAGCACCGTGACCTATCAGAGGGTATCAAAGTCAACGGCAGTTTCAAAGGACACCGTGACCTACCAGAGGTTATCAAAGTCAAGGGCAGTTTCAAAGTGCACCGTGACCTATCAGAGGGTATCAAAGTCAATAGCACTTTCAAAGTACACTGTGACCTTTATAAAAAGAAAAAAAAAATGAAAATCACGTCAATAGATGAGGCCAAAGAAATTCATCTCGTTACATTCGTGACGAGACGCCTTCGTTACAATTTGCATAAAATTGGTGTATGGAGTAATAACCTGGGCACATTATCCTCTACCAATATATTTAAAGGTCCTTAAATATAGTCAATGTCGATGATTTAAGGGGGAGACGTTGACCCTGCTGTCAAGGTGATAAGGATCGCGTTAAAAAAATTAAATAAACGATCGAGAAGGAATGCAGGTCAGGATAATTTACAATAATTTGGGTCCCCACAGATGGGAAGAGGTTAGGCTTTGACCCGGTCTGATCTTGGAGGCTTACATCTCTTCCTTTACAGAAGATCGTGCCGTTTAGTTGATTCCTGTTTGGCAGGAATTAGTTTCCTTATTAAACTACATGAAGGGAAACTAGGAAAGCTTCATGTTAATTTCATTGTGTGTATATAAATGATATAGATGATATATACATATATATTTATATCTATCTCTATATGTATATATATATATATATATATATATATATATATATATATATATATATATATATATATATATAGATATATGTATATATACATATATATATGTATATACTATATAATATATATATATATATATATATATATATATATATATATATTTATATATATATATGTACATAATACATAATACATACATACATACATGCATATATATATATATATATATATATATATATATAGATTTATGTATATATATTCATATATATGTATACATACATACTGTACATACATATATGCATACATACATACTTACATACAAATATATACACATATACATAGATATATGTATATATATACATATATATATATTACATACATATACGCATATATATAGATATATGTGTGTATATATATATACAGTATATGTATATATATATATATATATATATATATATATATATATATATACATACACACACATGCATACATATATATAAACATATATATACAGTATATA
>NC_090763.1:65185590-65190590 GCF_036898095.1 Palaemon carinicauda
GGCCAGAAAGTTGTCCACAAACAAACAACCCAGAGAAACAGGACCGAAAACATAACCTCCTCCCAATTTTGCTGGCGGAGGTAATAAAGACTAGAAAATAGAATGGAAATTGAAGGAAAATACGATGACAAAAATACTAGAGTAAAAAAAAAAAAAATAAATAAATAAATAAATTGGTGAATAATATATTAGATAATAAGAGATCCACATTGATAATGGAAAACAGCCTTAAATTGAAAATTGTTTAACTGCAAAGTATACAAATCGAGATTAAAAATAGAACACACTCAGAATAAAAAAAAAAAAAAAACCTCTCAAATCGAAACGTGAACTGAATCTCATTTAGTACCCCGACGATATAACAGTTTAGCCTTATAAGCGGCGTAACCCGATACGCTGACTCCCTTGGACTGGTTTCTGCTATGCAATCGAAGGACGTCAAATCACAGAGCGCCGAGGAATTGAGTCATACGCAAGAAGACAAACACATAGGCAGGGTTGCCAGGTTTTTAAATGAGAAAAGGCCAACTTCTAATCAACAGAAGCTTTAAAGGGCCAACCCAGTAGTAGAAAAAGGCCTAATATATAGTATTGAAGGCTCATATTTTTTTTCCATATTACTAAAGGCCAACCAATTTTTTTGAAAGGCCAAATTTGAGATTTTTTGGCCTGAAAAAGGCCAAACTGGCAACCTGCTCACAGGAACGAATCAGTCTTTTAATCGTAAACAATTTTTGAGGAATATTAATATAATTTTCTTGTAATCTTTCTAAGTGGGGATACCTTAACGTAGTGAAATGGCTTGCGTATAGCCATGACCAGTAGAGCTGTACTAGTCAGGGCCACCCATACTTTGTTATAAGCGATCCGACTAAAGTCTCCTACCATCACCAATCCGCAGTATACGCAATAAGAACTCACAGGAACGGATCAGTCTTTTAATCGTAATCGGTTTCTGAGGAATATTTATTTAATTATTTTCTTGAAATGGTGTGTGTGTATAGCCATGACCAGCAGAGCTGTACTAATCAGGGCCACCCATACTATACTCCATTTCTTTTAGCGATGCATATTTGCACCGACTCGCGGCGGTGCCCTTTTAACTCGGAAAAGTTTCCTGATCGCTGATTGGTTAGAATTATCCCACCATCACTAATCCGCAGTGGTGATGAAATGGCCAACTCTCAGACATGACTAAGGACTTGTCTGAGGCCTTTGTCCTGTGGTTGTTCCTGTTGACATTAAATCGATGAAGAGGGACTATATAAATTATTTCTTTTATCAGACCCGATGTCAATACTAGACTGAGTCGTTAAAACTTACTAAATAAAAGTAATGCTACAAAATGGTAATATAAAAGCAATATAACCCAGCGTAAGGAATCTTTTATATAATTTCCGTATATTTTATTGTCCTAAAATATATTTTTATTTGCTATCTTTACATGGCAGTATATCATCAGATTATTTCAGAACAATCTATTCTGAAAGAAATCAGAGAAACTATAACATTCTTATTGAAAAAAATAATGAAAGTGAATGAAAAATATATAGAGAATTATTAATCATCATCATCATCATCATCCCTCGCCAAGAGAGATTAGTTCACCAGACTTTCGACTGGGCTCCACAAGGCACTAGAAGAGTTAGAAGACCCAGACCTACATGGCTGAGGACTATGAAGCGTGAAGTAGGAGATGACGAATGGAGGAGTATTGATTTAAAAGCTCAAGATAGAGACGACTGGCGAAATCTAACTGAGGCCTTTTGCGTCCATAAGCGTAGGAGGAGGAGATGATGGTGATGATGATGATGATGATGATGATTATTATTATTATTATTATTATTATTATTATTATTATTATTATTATTATCAAATTATACAGTAATATTTTTTTTTTTTTTATAAATTGATTTGGAAAAAAAACATTAAGAAAGACGTTATGACTACCACAGGATATAAAATGTTATTTTGAGTATGCTATCATATGGCTGCAGAATCTTAAAACAACGCGAGTCGCCATCTATAAAGAAACAACATAAAATTACGAAAATATAATACATTTTGGAAATACCTTACAAGTTGAAATGGCTACATTTAAAAAAAAAATAAGAAAAGGATGTAAAAGGTAGCAATCAAGAAAGAGAATGCTGGAAATATAAAATTTAAAAAGGGTTTGATAATATGGCTAAATTTGAGGAATTACTTAAACATCATAAAATGCTAGTAACTTGGGAAGGTCAAATAATGAAACAATGAAATATAATATTAAAAAAGGATATTTGAAACAGACAATCCACAGAATACGACAAAAATAAGAAACAATTCAGAGAAAAAACGGTTCAAAGAGGGTAACAAAGCTAACAATAAAAAAAAAAATCCAGAAAAAAATACGTCACACAAATTAAAATAAAGGGGTTCAATGTAAGACAACAGCCGCCCCCCCCCCCAAAAAAAAAAATCTGACAATTGAAAAAAAAAAACAGAAAACAAAATAAGTAACAAATTAGAATAAAGGGGTTCAAAGTTTGACAACCCCTTCAAAAGAACCTAATATCACCAAACGCCCACAAAAATGGTTTCAAAGTTTGACATCTCCCCCCCCCCCCCCCAAAAAAAAAAAAAACACCTACAAAGATCACCAGACACCCACATCCATGATATCCGCCTTGATTGATCTCCGAGTCATATGGAATGTTAATCAACCTTAATCATAACCCTCTCCTTCCTTGGGTCATGAACTCCCCCCCCCCCACCAAGACTCCCTCCCCTGGGCATCACTCCATTACATCCCATGAGATCCCATCTAACCACTTTGCCTCCGTCTCATAAGCATGATCTCCTCTCTCTCTCTCTCTCTCTCTCTCTCTCTCTCTCTCTCTCTCTCTCTCTCTTTCTACCATAGTTTTGAAGACGTTTATCAATCTCTCTCTCTAAACCATAGTTTTGAAGACGTTTATCAATCTCTCTCTCTCTCTCTCTCTCTCTCTCTCTCTCTCTCTCTCTAAACATCTATAGCTATGACGACACTAAATTATATTTATTTATCAATCCATCAATCTTTCTTTCTAGAACTCCAATTTCATTTTCTCTTTAAACAATCCATACATTATTCAATTTCCCCTACATTCCTCATTGAATGAAAACATCTCTCTCTCTCTCTCTCTCTCTCTCTCTCTCTCTCTCTCTCTCTCTCTCTCTAGAAATCTTCCTCCTCGTCTTGTCTCAAAGGGGGGGGGGGGAACAAGTCAAGCAGATCTCCCTCCAGGTCAGACAGAGGGCGCAAGAAAAGAAGCAGGTCTTGAGCCTGGTTCCCACGCGATCTTGGATGCGCAATGTTTGTTTGACATGTCCAGTTACCAATGGTGCCTGGTGGGTGTTGAGGGTGTAACTTACACCTCCTCCCCCTTCTTCTCCTCCTCCTCCAGGTCCTTCTCCAAACCCTCTCTCTTACTCAAACTCACACGCTCATACATACGCCTCTTCATAATTAATGATTGGGTCTCACGTTGTGCTTTCTGTGCATGGTGTATGTTTATATGAACGAGGTTTCCCAAAATTTCACCTATCTCTCTCTCTCTCTCTCTCTCTCTCTCTCTCTCTCTCTCTCTCTCTTAAACAATTAAACAAATAAATAAAGTGCAAACACAAACTTATGAAGGAATAGAGTTATAACAATAAACACTACGTAATAAACATTTACTGCATAGTTGAACATTTTGCTATATCCTTATATATATATATATATATATATATACAGTGTATATATATGTATGTATATATATATATATATATATAAAGCAAATGCAGTCGTTTTTAGTCCAATGCAAGACAAAGGCCTCAGACATGTCTACTCATGTCTGGGGTTTGGGGAGTTTTCATCACCACGCTGGCCAGTGCGGATTGGTGATGGTGGGAGATAGTACAAGATGGTATAGTTTGGGAAGATCAGTCAATCAAATACAAAAACAATCATAGGATCTGTAATGCATCAAGGACGAACCACATGTGCATAAAACTTCCCATGCAATAACGTAATATCCTCCCACAACAATTCCACTAAAAGTTCATCAGTATTATTATTATTATTACTTACTAAGCTACAACCCTAGTTGGAAAAGCAGTATGCTATAAGCCCAGGGGCTCCAACAGGGAAAATAGCTCAGTGCGGAAAAGAAAAAAGGAAAATAAAATATTCTAAGAAGAGTAACAACAATAAATATCTCCTATATAAACTATAAAAACTTTAACAAAACAAGAGGAAGAGAAATAAGATAGGAGAGTGTGCTCGAGTGTACCCTCAAGCAAGAGAACTCTAACCCAAGACAGTGAAAGGCCATGGTACAGAGGCTATGGCACTACCCAAGACTAGAGAACAGTGGTTTGATTTTGGAGTGTCCTTCTCCTAGAAGAGCTGCTTACCATAGCTAAAGAGTCTCTTCTACCCTTACCAAGAGGAAAGTGGCACTGAACAATTACAGTGCAGTAACCCCTTGGGTGATGAAGAATTGTTTGGTAATCTGTGTTGTCAGGTGTATGAGGATAGAGGAGAATATGTAAAGAATATGCCAGACTATTCAGTGTGTATGTAGGCAAAGGGAAAATGAACCGTAACCAGAGAGGAGGATCCAATGTAGTACTGTCTGGCCAGTCAAAAGACCTCATAACTCTCTAGCGGTAGTATCTCAACGGGTGGCTGGTGCCCTGGCCAACCTACTACCTATAGAAGCTTGTCAGGATGGGATTCCTGCCATTCACTTCTACACTGCTGAATTCACACTGGCGATTTACAAAGGTGCCTTTGATCTTGTCTTTCTGTCACGCTCTGATTCTTCTCCTCTATCCTCTCAACACTCTATCAATCTGTAGTAAGTCATACAGTCATTAAGCCAATTATAGTGCTCCATTCTCTCTACATGATTAAACCATCTCTTTATATTTATGAACCGTTAAGAAAGTTCAAAGGAAACAGGGCTTACAAGGAAGCAAGTGGTTTGAAT
>NC_090763.1:65200590-65208090 GCF_036898095.1 Palaemon carinicauda
TCTGTCATTGGACAATGACCTCAAATCACGGTCATTAACCCCCCCCTCTCTCTCTCTCTCTCTCTCTCGAGGACGACAGCGACCTGTCATTGGACAATGACCTCAAATCACGGTCATTAACCCCCCCCTCTCTCTCTCTCTCTCTCTCTCTCTCGAGGACGACAGCGATCTCTGTCATTGGACAATTACCTCAAATCACGGTCATTAACCTTTCTCTCTCTCTCTCTCTCTCTCTCTCTCTCTCTCGAGGACGACAGCGACCTCTGTCATTGGACAATGACCTCAAATCACGGTCATTAACCCCCCCCTTCTCTCTCTCTCTCTCTCTCGAGGACGACAGCGATCTCTGTCATTGGACAATTACCTCAAATCACGGTCATTAACCTTTCTCTCTCTCTCTCTCTCTCTCTCTCTCGAGGACGACAGCGATCTCTGTCATTGGACAATGACCTCAAATCACGGTCATTAACCTTTCTCTCTCTCTCTCTCTCTCTCTCTCTTGAGGACGACAACGATCTGTCATTGGACAATGACCTCAAATCACGGTCATTAACCCCCCCTCTCTCTCTCTCTCTCTCTCTCTCTCTCTCTCTGGAGGACGACAGCAATCTCTGTCATTGGACAATTACCTCAATCACGGTCATTAACCCCCCCCCCCTCTCTCTCTCTCTCTCTCTCTCTCTCTCTCTCTCTGGAGGACGACAGCGATCTCTGTCATTGGACAATGACCTCAATCACGGTCATTAACCCCCCCCCGCTCTCTCTCTCTCTCTCTCTTTCTCTCTCTGGAGGACGACAGCGATCTCTGTCATTGGACAATTACCTCAAATCACGGTCATTAACCTTTCTCTCTCTCTCTCTCTCTCTCTCTCTCTCTCTCTCTTGAGGACGACAACGTTCTGTCATTGGACAATGACCTCAAATCACGGTCGTTAAGCTATCTCTCTCTCTCTCTCTCTCTCTCTCTCTCTCGAGGACGACAGCGATCTCTGCCATTGGACAATGACCTCAAATCACGGTCATTAACCTCTCTCTCTCTCTCTCTCTCTCTCTCTCTGAAGATAAGATAAATATATAATAAACACAAAGGGTCTGGCATTGCCGGACTACTCGATCTCTCCCCGCCCTGGTTTGGGGATAAGGGAGTAGTCATACCCTGGTGAGAAGGATTGTAGTCAGAAAAGGGGGAGGGATGGGAAGGGTTGAATCTGTGTGTGTGCAAATCTATCTAAATAAGTAGCTGTAATTTTATGACGGGTCGCGTACACTAGTGTGTTTATAACAGAAAATCAAAATATGTAATAAGCATATAAACAATTAAAGTCTATATACAACCGAATACGATTTTTTTTAAACAAGCACTCCATTTCCATATTTAACAATTCCTTTAAAAAAAAAATAATATTAATGGATAATTACCCAACCACTACCTATATAAACCATCTTCGCAAAATCCAATACGACAGGTAAAAGCCAAAGAATCATCCAATTTGCTTCCTTTTAAAATGAAAAAAACGAGAAAACATAACACTCGAGCAATATCGCTTAAGAGACCATATCTATAAACCATCTTCCAATAAACCAATACAAACAAATAAAACTTATAAGAGTCATTTAAAACAACCCCTTTTCAGGTCACACGCAGAAGGGGACCGAAAAGAGCAGAAGAGACTAGGAGGAGGGGGGAGAGGGGGAGGATTGAGGAGGAGGGGAGGAGGGGAGAAGCGAGATTTAAGAGCAACCTCACCTGCGTCAGCTTAAATTGTTTATGTCGGGTGGTGGGCGGCACTTTCGGAGGGGAGAGTGTCGGCACCTTTGTCACGGTCAACACAAACAATTATTGACACTCCTTAGGGGCTTTTGCCGGGAACCCACATTTGTCCTCATTCCAGTCTCTCTCTCTCTCTCTCTCTCTCTCTTCGTACATTTCCCCTACATCTTTACGTCAAACAGAAGCAGGTTCTCTCTCTCTCTCTCTCTCTCTCTCTCTCTCTCTGTATATATATATATATATATAGATATATATATATATATATATATCTATCTATATATATATATATATATATCTATCTATATATATAGATATATATATATATATATATATATACCTATTCCTTCAAACAAAACCAGGCTCTCTCTCTTTACCCTGTATCTATAATATACCTTAAAACATAAGTCTCTCTCTCTCTCTCTCTCTCTCTCTCTGCCATCTATATTTATTCCTTCAAACAAAACCAGGCTCTTTCTTTCTTTACCCTGTATCTATTATATACCTTAAAACATTAGTAAGTCTCTCTCTCTCTCTCTCTCTCTCTGCTATTTATATTTCTTCCTTAAAACAAAACCAGGTACATTTCCCCTACATATTTACTTCCAATACAAGGCTTTTTTTAAAATCCCATTTCTACTGTACAGTATATCTTAAAACAGATGCAATTTCTCTCTCTCTCTCTCTCTCTCTCTCTCTCTCTCTCTCTCAGTAGGAAAAAGGAAACAGCTTTCTCTCCTTCACCGGAGTCTGAGACGTCTTCAGAGAAGGCAACTTCAACCGTATCAAGTTTTACGCGCCGATTAACAGCGTAAAAGTGTAGTTTCTATTTGCGTAATGCGTTCCTATTTCCCAAGAGGACAACTCGTGCGAGTATGTCATACGGCAACATCATTAGACAAATAAGCAGAGGCCTCGTTTGATCCAAGTTATCTTCTCGTTGTTAAAGCAACAGGAAACGTGAATGTGAACATGGAATTTTTACATGATTATTATTAGTATTATTATTATTATTATTATTATTATTATTAATTGCTAAGCTACACCCCTAGTTGGAAAAGCAGGATGCTATGAGCCTAGGGGCTCCAGCAGGGAAAATAGCCCAGTGAGGAAAGGAAACATGGAAAAATAAAATATTTTAAGTACAGTAACAATACTAAAAAAAAATTTTCCTACATAAACTTCTAAAATCTTTAACAAAGCTAGAGGAAGAGAAATAATATGAAATGGTGTGCCCGAGTGTACCCTCAAGCAAGAGAACTCTAACCCAAGACAGTGGAAGACCATGGTACAGAAGCTACGGGACTACCCAAAACTAGAGAACAATGGTTTGATTTTGGAGTGTCTTTCTCCTAGAAGACCTGCTTACCATAGCTAAAGTCTCTTCTACCCTTACCAAAAGGAAAGTGGCCACTGAACATTACAGTACAGTAGTTAACCCCTTAAGAGAAGAAGAATTGTTTGGTGAAATCAGTGTTGTCAGGTGTATGAGTACAGAGGAGAATATTTAAAGAATCGGCCAGACTATTCGGTGTATGTGTAGGCAAAGGGAAATTGAACAGTAATCAGAGATAAGGATTCAATGTAGTACTGTCTGGCCAGTTCATGAAAGAACTGTACCTACCCAACTAAAATCTATTCTCAAGCATTATTTTCGGTGAGTTACTGATTGTATTAAGTAAATAGAGAAAAACTAGATAAAAAAAAATCTAAACTTCATATAACAAGTGGAAAAAAAAACATTAAATTTCTAGTATGATAAAACCCCATTCTCTGAAGATATCCAACAATGCTGTGCTTAAAGGGGCAGTAATACAAGTCATACTCCTATCAAACTATATCAAATTAAATCACCTTGAGCATTTAAAGCGGAAATCTTGAATCTTTGTTAATTTTTGAGATATGAAAAATTAAATCCGGAGGTTACAAGATTAAAATGTGCCCAATATCCTCTTTTTCTATGGTGCATTCAATAACCATAAAAGGAATTAAGCTCTAAAAAGTAGACAGACTTAAAATTTTTAGAATAATCCATAGTTACCTTTGCCAGCGAAGTTGGGAGGAGGTTACGTTTTAACACTGTTTGTGTGTTTGTAATTTGTGTTTGTGCGTTTCTTTGTGCGTGTGTGCGTTAGTTTGTGAACAGATTCCTTGCCACAATTTTAATCGTAGAGTAATGAAACTTGCAGGGATTAACTGTTATGTAAAAAGCTGGAAATGATTAAATTTTGGAAGGTCAAGGTCAAAGATCAAGGTCACAGTCAAGCAAAATGTCCAATTCACGTAATCAGCCATAAGTTGGGACATCGTTGTCACAGAGACTTCAAGCTTGGTTCATATTCGAGTGTTTGAAAATGCACGACAATTAATACATGTTAAGGTCATAGGTCCAGCTTATAAGACCGAGCAAAAGGTCGAGAAATATGCTGCCCCTCTAGTTGAAGATGGGAAAGAACCTTGAGATTTTAGTAGTAGTAGTAGTAGTAGTAGTAGTAGTAGTAGCAACATATATCATCTATATAACATGAAATATGCCCAAGAAGTTCTAAGAAGTTGTAGCATATCAGTTATATCTCTAATGTAACCTTGTAACATTATTAAAAAAAAAAAAAAAAAAACTTATTTTTTGCTATTGCTGCTGTATTTTTCATATCTATGTCTGGTGTTATCTTTTACAATAAACATTACAGACGCTCCTGACCTTGAAACTCTGTGGTCAACCTGCTATATATTATATACTGTAATCACTAGTATTTTTGCATATTTCATCTTTTTTACTGATGTCATAAGTGTAACATCACTGTACCCTTATTGTAACTCTGTATATGGCTTTTGCTGAAATAAAGATTATTATTATAAAAATAAAGATTAATATTTCAGCTTGGTATCTATACTCATTCTTTTTAATGAGGCGCATTTGCACAGACTCAGAGCGGTGCCCTTTTTAGCTCGGAAAAGTTTCCTACTCTCTGATTGGTTAGAATAATCTTGTCCACCCAATCAGCGATCAGGAATCTTTTCCGAGCTAAAAGGGCACCCTAGGGAGTCGGAGCAAATCTGTCTCGCTAAAAAGAATTGACTATAAATAGCTGATGGTGTTACACGGACCCACGTGTCAAAAGGAACTGCCCGAACGTCAACTGACCAATCCGGAGGACTGGGTATCCATTTGGGTCACAAATACCAAGACAAACACCCCGAGGGGACTTGCGTATCCGTGCATAACCGGACAGCATAAAGAACTCCACGGTGGTCTCTGAGTTAAAGTTTCATATAATAAAAATATTATTATTATTATTATTATTTTTATTATTATTATTATTATTATTATTACTTGCTAAGCTACAACCCTAGTTGGAAAAGCAGGATGCTATAAGCCCAGGGGCTTCAGCAGGGAAAATACCTCAGTTAGGAAAGGAAAAAAAAGGAAAATAAAATATTTCAAGAAGAGTAATATTAAAATAAATAAAAATAGTAACATTAAAAAAAAATATCTTCTATATATACTATAAAAACTTTAACAAAAGAAGAGGAAGAGAAATAAGATAATATTTATTAAAGATTTATACCTGATAGTTTATTTTTTCATCCCTTATATTTAGTATAATTTTATTTTGTTTATTTTAGCATTAATATAAACATTTTACTCACGAATTTCATTATAGAATTTTATCTCATAGTTTAATTTTGCATCCATTACATTTAATATAATTTTACTTCGTGCATATTTTATCATTAATATAAATATTTTATTCACGAATTTCATTAAAGAATTTTACCTCATAGTTTAATTTTGCATCCATTATATTTAATATAATCTTATTTCATGTATATTTTAGCATCAATATAAATATTCTATTCAAGAATTTCATCATAGAATTTTACATTATAGTTTATTTTTTCATCCCTTATATGTATAATTTAAATTTTTTGTACATTTTAGCATTAATATAGGTATTTTTTTTTTTTTTGTATAGTTTAGCATTAATATAAGTATTTTTATTAATGAATTTAATAAAATACCTCACTTCATTCTTTTATCCATTATATTTACTAAAAATTTATTTCCTTTTTATTCGCATTATTATAAATATCTTCTATTCCCAAATTTAGTCGAGGCAGTTAAGAGAAACAAACACACGAACGAACATAAGGTGATTAGTTAGATATGTAATAAAACATAAGTATCATTATCAGCGTCGTCGTCATCAGAATCCTTATCATCATCATTATGATCCTTGGAACAATATGCCACTAATATAACGTAAATTATATTATACCAGTGTAATATTGTACCATAATTAAACACGCGCTCGAGAATTACATTACCTACAGTAATATCGTAAATGTCTCTCTCTCTCTCTCTCTCTCTCTCTCTCTCTCTCTTCACAATAATAACGAATTATGAAAAACGTAATACCCACATTTATTGTTAATTCCACCAACCTTTAAAAGCGATTTCTCTCTCTCTCTCTCTCTCTCTCTCTCTCTCTCTCTCTCTCTTCGTAAAATAACGAATTATAAAAAATGTGATACTCACATTTATTGGCTATTCCTCCCTTTAAACGCAATTAGATTATCTCTCTCTCTCTCTCTCTCTCTCTCTCTCTCTCCATAGAAATAACAAATTATAAAAAATTTAATACTCACACTTATAGTTAATTCCTCCCTTTAAACGCAACTAGACTCTCTCTCTCTCTCTCTCTCTCTCTCTCTCTCTCTCCTCAAAGGATTTGTTCTTTTAAAATACTGTAATTGCATAGGAACGTCAACATAAACTAAGAAGAGAGAGAGAGAGAGAGAGAGAGAGAGAGAGAGAGAGGAGCGGTTTATCGATCTATCAAATTCTTGGCAGTGGTTCGGCGAATAATTACACATGGGATAAAATCTAATTACATTCATAAAGGAAGTCTAATGTCATCTCATTATTCAATATTCGTGGAGAGAGAGAGAGACAGAGAGAGAGAGAGAGAGAGAGAGAGAGAGATGGTGACCTGACTTGGGTCGTAGTCCGTTGATAATTATTTACAGTATACATGAGAATACGGAATACGGATAGAATATATATATATATATATATATATGTATATATATATATATATATATATAAATTTCTAACTTATTCTTAGGATCGAACCTTAGCCCCTTCTAATGAAAGGCCAGGTCGCTTCCAACCATGTCACCAGAGGCCGCAAACACACACACACACACATATATATATATATATATATATGTGTGTGTGTGTGTGTGTATATATATATATATATATACACACACAAACACACACTACGAAAACCAAATTTCAACCACCGTTTTCTTCAGCACAATGATAATGGCTGTACGATCAGTTAGTCATGTAAAATAATTTACCGAATTCATACTTGTCTATCATAATGGGATTCTGGTCAATTGAATGGCTTGTGTCGTTCTAATTGGAGTTACATAATTCCTTAACCTATTCAGCATTTTTTAATTTTTTTCTTAATAATTCCCTTTGGGGAAGATAATCTTATTTCAATAAATTACAAGAGGAAGTATTTCTCTCTCTCTCTCTCTCTCTCTCTCTCTCTCTCTCTCTCTCTATAGAGAAAGGTCAGAGCACTTGTAAAGAGTAACTTCAGACATGTATTAGGATAAAGAGAAGTGGTAGAAGATGTTTCATGATTTAAGAATGAAGGTGGAAATGGAAAGTATAAGTAGGGTTAGGTTAAGTTAGGATAAGTAGCTTATAT
>NC_090763.1:65210590-65215590 GCF_036898095.1 Palaemon carinicauda
TAATCTCAATTTCTTCCATTGCAAAATATCCATTCCTTTTCCTTTCCGTGTGAACAAGCCTTTGTGAGTTTTTAAACTCCATAGGCTTAATATCGGAAAAGACAACTGCGACTCGAAGAAAAAAAAATATCACGAAAGACTTTTTTTATTAAAACATTTTTCAAAAGTCATAACTTCTTAATTAAAAGGAAATATGGGAAAATCTCGGGGTCCGGTTGCGCTCAAACTTGTTTCTTCATCAGTGTCGTATGCAAAATTGGAATTGGGTGCAGGAGTTTTTCTGACTTGGCCAACTTTTATTAAATGGACAAGTCTGTATTACGGGTGGCGGTAGTGTGGAGTGAGGGGGAGGGGGGGCACTGACACCAGAACGGTATGGCGAACAGGGGTAGGAGCGGGGAGGGAGAGTAAGGACCTGATGGTATGCGAAGGAGAGAGAGAGAGAGAGAGAGAGAGAGAGAGAGAGGTGGATGTGTTGGAATTATTAGAAGGGGGAGGGGTACGTTATAGGAAGGGGGAAGAGGGGGGGGGAGGAAGGAATCAGGAGGTTGTCAAAGTAAGTCTTGAGTCGAGGAACTACTGTTGGAGATGCTAATATTTATGGCGCACCAGATGCTAACAGCCTCTCATAATAGTAGTACATTTGCATTTTCCAAATTCAAACTGGGTGATTTATAAAATAACGAATTGGTTCCACTTACAAACATTTACGAATACATACGATATATATATATATATATATATATATGTAAATATCACCCACGAATGGCATTTAATACCGAATTCTATCTTGGGAATATACATCCACTTGGAATTCATTTTATGGTAACAGGTTCTGGCCGGGTGGAGATTCGAACCCCACCTGTTCGGCTGGAAACCATATATATATATATATATATATATATATATTGAGATTATGAAAGGTAAAATGCCACTCTCTCTAAAAGATATTATATAATCAGATGGTCGACCCAGCACCCAAAAGTAGAGAATATTCTAACATCATGTAAGAAAAAAAAACATGGGCAGGACATATAATGAGAATGACGGATAATATATGGACAAGAAGAATAACAGAATGGGTCCCTAGAGATTGCAATAAAAGCAGGGGTAGGAAGAGGAGAAAATGGCTTGACGAGCTAAGAAAATTTGCGGGTATAGACTAGCATAGAAACACCATAAACAGACGCATGCGGAAGGACATGTCTGAGGCTTTTCTCCTGCAGTAGGGTAGCAATGGCTGAAGATGATGATGATGATATAATATATGTGTATATATATATATGTGTGTGTGTGTGTGTGTATGTGTGTGTGTGTGTGCGCGTGTGTGTGTGTATAATAATCAAAGAAATCCAATTACTGGGTGGCTTCTAAGAGGAAACAAGATTATAATTACTGTCACATTTATCCAATAGATCATAAAAACAGTGAACACACCGTATTCATAAAACTGTTTAAAGGTAAACTACGCTATGATTTCTCCAAAGACTTTATCTTGCGAGTACTCTCTCTCTCTCTCTCTCTCTCTCTCTCTCTCTCTCTAACACTTGTACAGAAACTGAAAACATGAGAAAAGTGAAGAGGGAGAGTTAATGACAGGCGAAGAAATATATTTTGTCTCTTTTAGATTCCATCCTGGAATATGAAAAGTTTTGGATTTGATATGGTATAACCTGATGTAAGTAGGAGATATATGATTGCAATTGTCCAATGGTCACTTTCCTCTTGTTAAGAGTAAAAGAGAGTCTTTAGGTATGGTAAGCAGCTCTTCTAGGAAAAGGACACTACAAAATCAAACGATTGATCTCTAGTCGTGGGTAGTGCCATAGCCTCTGTACCATGGTCTTCCACTGTCTTGGGTTAGAGTTCTCTAGCTTGAGGGTACACTCGGGTAAAATATCTCATTTCTCTTTCTCTTGTTTTTTTAAGTTTTTATAGTATATATATATACGAAAGATTTACTTTAATGTTGTTACTGTTGTCAAGATATTCTATTTTTCCTTGTTTCCTTTCCTCACTGGGCGATTTTCCCTGTTGGAGCCCTAGGGCTTATAGCATCCTACTTTTCTAACTAGGGTTGCAGCTTAGCAAGAAATAATAATAATAATAATAATAAAACCAGCAAAGCTAACATAACATTATCATTGTTATTACTTGCTAAACTACAACCCTAGATGGAAAAGCACGATGGTATAGTATAAGCCCAAGGGCCCCCAACAGGGAATATAAACCAGTGAGAAAGGAAACCAGGAAAAAATAAAATATTTTAAGAACAGTAACAACATTAAAATAATTATTTCCTATATCAACTATAAAAACTTCAACAAAACAAGAGAAGAAATTAGATAGAAGTGTGCCCGAGTGTACCCTCAAGCACGCGGACTCTAACCTAATAATAATAGTCTCAGGAAGCTTTATGATGAGGAAATACATGACAGACGAGGAGCGGTAAGTAGCAGGAGTATATGGCTGCTCAATACATGCGAAAAAATATGTAGTGTACAGTTGGACACAAGAATGCCTGGTACACCTCGCTTCAAGTAAGAGCACCCTGTCACATCCCTACTGCGCAGAGAGTAGCCAAACAGATCGTGTAGGAAGAGATGGCATCAGTAATCAGTGGGGCTACACAGGAACTCTCCGCTCAGTACGGGTGTGAAAGGGTGCAATTCCTCGAAGTGAGGTGTAGCAGAGATTCCTGTGTCCAACTGTATACGGAAAAGAGACGGTATTATGTGAATGAATATACATGCGGTAAAATATGAATCGTACGTTTTTTTATAGTTTATATATGACATATCTGTTTTGACGTTGTTATTGTTTTTAGAATGATTTATTGTTAATTTGTTCTCATCATTTATTTATTTCCTAATTTCCTTTCCTCACTGGGCTATTTTTCCCTATTGGAGCCCTTGGGCTTATAGCATCTTGCTTTTCCAACTAGGGTTGTAGCTTGGCTAATAATAATAATAATAATAATAATAATAATAATAGAGAGGATATATCAGTCATCAGCTTGTTTTGAACCTGCTTATTCAAAGAGAGACAACGAAAAAGGAGAGGATGAAAAGGATATCCAATTCTCAAATCTTGATTGAAGGGACACGGCTAATTTCTCGAATACTCTCCAAAATCAAACCATTATTCTCTAGTCTTGGGTAGTGCTATAGCCTCTTTACCATGGTCTTCCACAGTCTTGGGTTAGAGTTCTCTTGCTTGAGGGTACACTCAAGCACGCTGTTCTGTCTTGTTTCTCTTCCTCTTGTTTTGTTCAAGTGTTTATAGTTTATATAGGAGATATTTATTTTAATGTTGTTATGGTTCTTAAATATTTTATTTCTAGATATCTATTTTTATGTTACTGTTCTTAAAAATTTTATTTTTCCTTGTTTCCTTTCCTCACTGAGCTATTTTCCCCGTTGAAGCCCCTGGTCTTATAGCATCCTGCTTTTGCAACTAAGGTTGTAGCTAACCAAGTAATAATAAAAATAATAATGATAATAATGATAATAATAATAAAATTAATAATAATGATAATAATTATCATTATTAATATTATAATAATAGATCGTGAAGTGCTCAAATAAATGGATGAAACCATGAGCGTTCATCTCAGAGAACTAGAAGCATTTTTCTGAAGAACTTTCGTATAGGTGTATAAATCAATCGGATACCATGGCACTTTTATACACTCGAAACTTCACCTTTGATTTGACTGATACTAATCTGGTCTATCGCTAGAATCACCGAATGAGGGCAAGTGGCTGAGTGGTACAGCACTTATTTCACGTTTGGTCTCTCACTGGTCGCTTCCCGACATCCCCAACCTGCCTTGTACCAGCCTACCAGTCTTAAATGAGCACTAAAATGTGCTAGCAACTTAACCCTTAAAGACTGACAGAGAACAGGTAGTCTATACTCTCCTGGTGTCACTCCTTTCGTAAAGGATTGGGGCATAAGATAATCTATCTATCTATAAACAGACACACACACATACACACACACATATATATATACATATATATATATATATATATATATAAGGTATATATAAATATATATACATTTATATATATATAGATACATACATATTCATATATATACAGATATATTTATATATACAGCATATATACATATATATATACAGTATATATACATATATACATGCATATATATATATATATATATATAAATACAGTACATATATATACAGTATATATATACATATATATTTATATATTTATAGTTATATATATAAATATATATATATATATATATATATGTATATATATATATATATATACATATATATATACACATATACACATATGTCCTAATCCTTGTATGAAAAATATGTAAAAGTATTTGTTCTATGCCGTGAGATTAGTGACCTTTTTAAGAGTACTATGACTGTCATAAATTGTAGGGCGTGATCACTAAACTGTTATAGGTGACGTGTGCCAAGTCTCATAAGGTAATGCGTTGAAAGCGTATTGGTGAGAGTATATTTCCATCACAGTGGAGAATTCCACAAAACCTATCAATTCCGCATATTGACAGAGCAACACTGCATTACTTGCCGATGGTTAGGCAGTAACATTCGAACGATCATTAGAACAAGGTACTCGTCTGAAAGTATCGAGCTGTGTAAAGTGTATTCACAAACCTTTTTGTAATAAAGTGAAAAAAACCCATGTTCCGATGTCTCATTATCCGTTGACATGGGACACACACACATCTATATATATACAGTATATATATATATATATATATATACACACATATATATACATATATATACACATTTAATATATATATATATATATATACATATATAATATATATATATATATATATATGTATGTACATATATACATATATATATATATACACATATATATATATATATATATACACACACAATTTCCCCGGGATCTTGAAGATTATTCTTAAAATTGGTAGAACGGAACTATATTGACAGAACTATATTGTAATTTAGA
>NC_090763.1:65220682-65225682 GCF_036898095.1 Palaemon carinicauda
GAATAATGATAGAACTCTGGGGGGGGGGGGGGGAATTTAGTCACAGAGAATCCTTTTCGAAAAGGGTAAACGGGTCTCCGAGCTGGGCTCAAAGGTTAAGGGAGACTTGAGTCTGTCTAAAGACCGACTCTTGTACAGCTTCTGATCAGAGCAACGGTACTTCTAATATCTTATATTTTTTACTGTTGCTCCTCCTATTTTATTAATTTCCTTATTCCCTGTCCACATTAGACTATTTTCCCCTTTGGAACTCTTGAGCATAGTCATTCTGCATTTCCAACTAGGGTGGTAGTAGTAGTAGTAGTAGTAGTAGTAGTAGTAGTAATAAGAATTATAATAGTAATAATAATAATAATAACAAACAATAATAATAATAATAAATAACAATATTAAAAAATAATAATAATAATAATAATAACAACAATAATAATAATAATAATAATAATAATAATGGAGTCATTCCAGTTACTAACTGGTCATAAATAACGTACCATCATTATCTATGCTTTAAGTGACGTAATGAACCTGTTATAATGCATGATGATCCAATTCTGCATTTAGACCTAGAGCTCAGGGTTTCTCCTGCTGAGAAAGAAGGCTGGATGATTTCAGCAGTCATTAGAAAGGACATTGTGACGGCCGAGAGAAAGGTTATGACTCAAAGGCAGGATGCAATCAACTGAGTAACTTTATTAAAGAACAGTCTCCTTTATAGACAAAACCTCAAGGCAACAGGAATTTTCATGTTCGAGAATCAGACAATGTTAGAGAGGAAACACGCAGACATGTTTATTCTGGTTCTTTTTAGTGCGAGGGAAGAGCGCAGATACAAGCATAATATATACAAAATAATTTATGTTCGATAGTGTGACACACGGTTGGTACAACATGTTAGTTCTAAATTAAAATCTAAATTCTAAATTTTACTTAGAGAAAAGTAGGTTTTTTGGAACTTCTTGGGTAGGATACTTCGTAGTGATCAAGATTCTACAAATATTTTACCGCATTTTATAATATCGTGGAAATTTTTGTGAAGTCTCAGAACTGTTTGGGTCTATCACGATTAGCACCATTATATATATATATATATATATATATATATATATATATATATATATGTGTGTGTGTGTGTGTGTGTGTGCGTGTATGTATATATATACATATATATATTATATATATATATATATATATATATATATATACATATATATATATATATATATATGTATATATATGTGTATATATATATGTATATATTATATATATACATATATTATATATGTATATTTTTTTTTTAGTCGTCTCCTAAATCAATTAATTAGAATATTTCTTTACCTGTTTATCATTTCCTTATAATTTCTCTATTCATCATCATCTACTTCACATTTCATAGTCCTCAGTCATGTAGGCCTGTGTCTTCCAACACTTTTAGTGCCTTGTTGAGCCCAGTTAAACGTTTGGTGAACTCTGCGAATAAAATTGAATAAAACGCTCAAGTTAGAGACGACTGGCGAAATCTGACCGAGGCCCTTTGCGTCAATAGGGGTGGGAGAAGATGATGATAATGACTTTGTAATTTAGCAATAAGTCTCAATCATTAAAAAAAGCAGATCATTTTATAGTAGCATAAAACAAAAATTTAAAAAAAATTAAAATAAATATGGCAAATAAATTAAATAATAAATAACAGACCATTCTCTCATAGCGGGAAAAAAAGGGAAATAAATATGGCGAGTAAATTAAACTATAAATCACAGACCATTCTCTCATAGCATAAAACAAAAAATAAAAAAGGGAAATAAATATGGCAAATAAATTAAATAATAAATAACAGACCATTCTCTCATAGCGGGAAAAAAAAAGGGAAATAAATATGGCAAATAAATTATACTATAAATAACAGACCATTCTCTCATAGCGGGGAAAAAAAAGGGAAATAAATATGGGGAATAAATTAATCTATAAATCACAGACAATTCTCTCATAGCATAAAACAAAAAATAAAAAAGGGAAATAAATATGGCAAATAAATTAAATAATAAATAACAGACCATTCTCTCATAGCGGGAAAAAAAAGGGGGGAAATAAATATGGCGAATAAATTAAACTATAAATCACAGACCATTCTCTCATAGCATAAAACAAAAAATAAAAAAGGGAAATAAATATGGCAAATAAATGAAATAATAAATAACAGACCATTCTCTCAAAGCGGGAAAAAAAAAGGGAAATAAATATGGCAAATAAATTATACTATAAATAACAGACCATTCTCTCATAGCGGGGAAAAAAAAGGGAAATAAATATGGGGAATAAATTAATCTATAAATCACAGACAATTCTCTCATAGCATAAAACAAAAGATAAAAAAAGGGAAATAAATATGGCGAATAAATCAAATAATAAATAACAGACCATTCTCTCATATCGTGAAAAAGAGAGAAATAAATATGGCAAATAAATTAAACTATAAATCACAGATCATTCTCTCATAGCTTAAAACAAAAAAATAATAAAAAGGGAAATAAATATGGCGAATAAAATAAACTACAAATCATTTAAGGAATGAAACTGGTCACTGCACTTTTATCTATCTTCTTGTCTCACAAAACAAAATTTCGTCTTTGTTTTGGCGGCTTTGTTACACTTTCTGTCAAACCTTCAGGATTTCTCGGAAACGAATCGGAGGACCCTTGAACTCCTTTCTTTTGTGTCAAGGAAGGGGGAAGGACGCGAGGTGTGTGGGGGGGGGGGGGGCTATGCTTTCTTCTATAAGTATCTAGTTTTGATTCAAGTTCTCACTGCAAGATTCTTTTATTATGTTTCGCATTAAAAAAAAATTATTATTATTATTATCATTATTATTGCTATTATTATTATCATCGTTGTTGTTGTTGTTGTTGTTGTTACTAGCTAAGCTACAACCCTAGTTGGAAAAGCAAGATTACATCATTACTAGTAATTTCTGTATTTTAATACAGTGTAAATATTAACACTTAACACTAAGTCCAATAGGCTATTATATTCAAGTTTTGAAGATGGCGATAGAAATCTCCGATGGTAATTTTAATAACAACCTCTCCCTTGACCTCTCCTCTTTCCCACAAGGCTTCGAAATCCTCTTCTTGCTTTCGCTTTCCCTTAACTATCATTTTCGTCGGGGTTATGCCAACTATTATTTCCATTTTCTCCATTTGTCCTCTTTTCACCGGGTCCGGTCGAGTCGAGTGCTATTGTCGTCACATAAATTAGCTACATAATCAATTTCCCACAAATTATGCTAATCAAATGACACACGTGATGTCATTCTTCTTATATTGACGTGATTTCTCCCCATTTTGTATGGGATAAGCACGGTTTCCTTCTTTTCAATGACTTTGCTTTGGCTTTGGAATAGACTGTAGTTTTTTTTTTTTTAAATAATATTCTATTTGAATTAGGAGACATAAATGTTTTTTTCTATTCACAAGCTATATCATGTCAGGTAGAGATTTATCATTATCTTTATTATTATCATTATTATTATTATTATTATTATTATTATTATTATTATTACAAGCAAGACTATAACCCTCGTTGGAAAAGCAGGATGCTATAAGCCCAAGGGCTCCAACAGGAATATATAGCCCAGTGAGGAAAGGAAGCAAGGAAATAAACTACAAGAGAAGAAAATACAATCAAAATAAAATATTTCAAGAAATGTAATAACGTTAATTTAGATCCTTCACATATAAACTATAAAAACTTGAAAAAAAAAAACAAGAGGAAGAGAGATAAGATAGAACAGCAAGCTCGAGTGTACCCTCATGCTAGAGAACTCTAATCGAAGACAGTGGAAGGCCATGGTTTAATGGTTTAAACACCACTCATGAATGGCAGGGCCAAGGGACAGTGACATTGACATATCGAGTAGGACAATGCCCTAGAGACTGACCATATATACATATAATCAGGGCCCAAGACCCCCTCCACCCAAGCAAGGACCAAGGAGGGACAGGCAATGGCTGCTGATGACTCAGCAGATAGACCTATAGGCTTCCCCAAAACCACCATCCTTAGCTCACAAGGATGGTGAGGTCGCACCAACCAAAGAAACAAACGAGTTTGAGCGGGACTCGAACCCCAGTCTGGCGTTCAGCAGTCAGGGGCGTTACCACATCGGCCACCACAACTGAGGCTTTGACACTACCCAAGACTATAGAACAATGGTTTGATTATGGAGTGTCCTCCTAGAAAGGTAGGTCAAATAATACTGAAACTAATGCATTGCTCAGTTAAATAGTATACTGAACGATAAAATCAGAGTACGCTGATGCATTTTCATACTTAAAATAACTATAAAAATTGTTAATTAATGGGCTTTGATCTCTTTGATCTCCATGTAGGCTGGCATAAAGATAGATTGGCCTAGAGAAAAACATATAGAATTACAAAGCCTTCGGCCAGAGCACCATTAAATAGATTTTTTCCATGCAGTGCATGTACACAAGCACACGCATGAACCAAATAAATCAACCATGAACATGCAAGCACCCCGAGGGGAGGCGACAAATAAAGAGCTAAAGATAGTATGATTTAGGGAGAAAAAAAAAAAAAAAAAAAAAAAAAAAAAAAAAAAAAAAAAAAAACAGATCAGTGCCTTAATGCTAGATTTACAAAGCATTTGACTAGAGTAACAATAAATAGATTTTTTTTCATACAGTGCATTTACACAAGCACATAAAAAAAAAAAAATTCATCATCATCAATGCCTTGAGCCCATGCGCGCTCTCATCGCGTATTTCAAAAGGGGGCCTGAAATGAAAGAGCGCCTGGGAATAGTGGTTTCGCCATATCTCTTCAGGATCCCATCTAAACGTCATTGATTGCTGTTCGAGTTGTTGTTGTTGTTGTTGTTGTTTCGCGTGAATGATGGACTGAGATCGACCTGGCCTGGCTAGAGCTGCCTCTATCATCACACAATAATATGTGGCCTAATTGGCCGTAATTTCCGGAGATTA
>NC_090763.1:65228182-65238182 GCF_036898095.1 Palaemon carinicauda
GTGATATTACGGTCCCCAAACCGTAAGAGATGATAACAAAGTAGGGTAAAAATTACGGTCGCCTGTATTTTACTGAAATACGGATGAGAACAGTATATTTTTACTGGGAATTTCCGATGAAAATTACGTTGTTTTAAGTGTAAGTAATACCACAAAATGCGATTAGTGAGTTAAAATAGGCAAATGACCGAATAACCATCCCATCAATAATTTTTGTAATTTCTTGTATTCATATTCAGATCTTCCTGTTCGTCTCTTTCGCATCATACATGAATCAGGTAACCATATTTTTTTCATTTAAAAACATATTTAGATAAAAAAAAATTTATTTATTTAGATAAATGGTAAAAAATGCAATTGCAAATATTGTATATTTTAAGTAAAAAATTATTCATGTAAATATACTATGATCCATGCATAATATATATATATATATATATATATATATATATACATATATATATATATATATATATATATATATATATATATATATATATATATATATATATATATATATATATATTATAAATTGTAAGAATTGTAAATGTGTATTTCCTAAAATATAAGAAACACAAGGTTTTAAAGAAAAACTAAAACTGTAAGGACACTTGCATCTTTTTAATGAAAGCATTGTTGGGGGAACTATTCACTTTCTTCAGTATTATTTACTCAACATCTACAATATTTTTTTTTTTTATGTTTTGTTGGTGTAAACAATTTGAAACTCTTCTTGAGGGTTCCAAAGATGACAATCATTTTAATGGCGAATATTTACAATTTTTTTTTTTTACGAAAAGAACTCTTGTCACAGCCGGTAACGTATTACCGTTCAACAATGTTTCTTGAAATAGAGATACATGTAGTCATGTGGTGTTCTCCAACCGGTACTAAATGATACGTAAGCAGTTAAGCTTAGGTTAAATCCGAGGACATATCTATTATCATTATCATTATTACTTTCTAAGTTACAACCCTAGTTGGAAAAGCAGAATGCTACAAGCCCAGGGGCCCCAACAGGGAAAATAGTTCAGTGAGGAAAGGAAACAAGAAAAAATAAAATATAAGAACAGTAACATAAAAATAAATATCTCCGATATAGACTATAAAAACTTTAATAAAACAAGAAGAGAAATTAGAATAGTGTGCCCAAGTGTACCCCCAAGCAAGAGAACTCTAACCCAAGACAGTGGAAGACCATGGTACAGAGGCTATGGCACTACCCAAGACAAGAGAACAAGGGTTTGATTTTGGAGTGTCCTTGGTTAAATCCCTCACTCTAAATAATAATGTACAATTAAACACAGGAAACATTGGTACACTCGCGTCGAGAAAGTGCACCCTTTCACACCGTAACTGCCGAGCCAGTTCCTGCGTCTAGCCCCTCCCACCACCTCGATCCTCTCTCACGAGGGTAGCTGTTTGATTATCCACCGCACAGTGTGCGAATTGTGCCAGGCATTCCTGTGTCTAACTGTACAACTTCTGTTATGAGATTGATAGACTTTAAATATCTCCGTCATTGGAGGATGTCGAGCAAATAACCATTACCTATCTCAAGTATGATTATTAAATTTCTTCTTCTATTAGCGTGTTTTTTTTCCCATTCGTATGGGGTACCACGGCTGCCTTCTTTTGTAGGACTTTGCTTTGGCTTTTGGGGTAGACCGTAGCCTGCCCTGCCTGACATCGCCTAGACCCCGGTAGCTATGTTTGCGCGTTCTACCAGCCACCATCGTATAGTTAGGTCGACAGTTCGAACGTGTGTGTGAGTGGTTTTTTTTTTTTTTTTTTTTTTTTTTTTTTTTTTTTTTTTTAATAATTAAATTTGAACTTCGAAATTAAGCCAAGATCACTCAGACTCGTTGAAAAACGCCGAATAGACTTCAGGAATCAGTATGAAATCCCACATCTGAGGCACAAGATCACAGATGACATACGGGAGTCGGCTGACATGGAAGAGACGACTTAAGCTCCGTGCTATTGGCAACATGATTACCAGATTTATCTTGTGTCACCGGAGAACCAAAATGCCTTCATTCTGGTCGGATGGCTACGGCGTCTATAGATACTCCCTTAAAGACGAAATTTAACCGACAACTTATAAATGGAAGTTTTTTTTTTACTGTTTCTTGTAATTCCTTCCTAGGCGTCTAATAATAATAATAATAATATTTATTATTATTATTATTATTATTATTATTATTAATATCATCATCATCATTATTATTATTATTATTATTATTATTATTATTATTATTATTATTATTATTATTATTATTATTATTATTATTAGTCAAGCCACAACTCTA
Source organism: Palaemon carinicauda (assembly GCF_036898095.1). Classification (NCBI taxonomy): domain Eukaryota; kingdom Metazoa; phylum Arthropoda; class Malacostraca; order Decapoda; family Palaemonidae; genus Palaemon; species Palaemon carinicauda. The sequence continues at coordinate 65,230,495 of NC_090763.1, forward strand.
GTTGGAAAAGCAGGATGCTACAAGCCAAAAGGCTACAATAGGGAAAATAGCCCAGTGAGGAAGGGAATCAAGAAAACATAGGATAGTGTGTCTGAGTGTACCCTCAAGTTACACCTTTCACCATTATTTTGCAAAAAAAAAATAATTATAGAAAACTACTTCAATAGTCAATATAGCATTTATCATGTGAACCATCTTTAACACAGAAGCCCTTGTTAGAAAGGCAGGATGCTATAAGCTAAACATCTCCAACATTATAATAACAATAACAATAGTATTATTAGTATTAGTAGTAGTAGCAGTAGTACCAATAGTAGTAGTAGTATAGCATAATGACTTCAATGCATCTGTGTTTTGCATTAGCGTAAAGCCATGATCTGACATCAGATATATCATAATCATTATTACTATCATCACTTAAGTTATGATGGATAGAATTTCAAAAGAAAAATTAATAATAATCACCTTGATTAGCATACACACACACACAAAAAAAAAAAAAAAAAAAAAAAAAAAATTGGGTTTAAGAAATCTGGTTACTCACAAATCAGGAAAACAAAGTATTAAAATGCATTGTTGTTTTAGAGAAGTATAAACACGAAGGTAATACCAATAAATGATTCGATGCTATGAAGACTTTGGTCGCCAAGTACATCATTAAAAGAAAGGAAACGTTTTGAATATATGATTCAATGAAAATCGTATATGTATTTCTTATCGTTGGGTGGGGTTTAGCATTGGCGGCGGTAACTCCTTTATTATGTGCGCTTTTCGTATAAGGGTTACTAAATAAAGAGAAATAGTCGCCTTTGTTATTTGTGTGTGTATGTATATATATATATATATATATATATATATATATATATATATACAAATACGTGTATATATATATAAATATATATATATATATAATTTATATATACATATATATACACACATATATACAGTATATATATATATATATATATATATATATATATATATATATGTATATATATACATATATTATATATATGTGTGTGTGCGCGCGCGTGTGTATATATATACATATATATATATATATATATATATATATATATATATGTGTGTGTGTGTGTGTGTGCGCGCGTGTGCGTGTGTATATATATATACATATATTATATATATGTGTGTGCGTGCGCGTGTATATATATATATATATATATATATATATATATATATATACATATATTTATATAAATATATATATATATGTGTGTGTGTGTGTGTGTGTGTGTGTGCGCGCGCGTGTGCAGTCAGGCACAGGAGTCCCTGGTCTACATCGCTCCGAAGAAGTGCACCATGTGACACATTCTTACTTCTCTGCGAGTAACCAAACAGATAGTATAAGAAGAGATGGCAGAAGTGATGGGCGGGGCAAAACGCACGAACTCTCCGCACCCTTGTTCTGGGTGCACTTCTTCAGAACTAGGTGTAACAGTAATCCCTGTATCCAACTGTACCTATCGGACATATGCATATTCACATTAATGATTTCAAAAATACTAATATTGTTAATGAGCTAAAATGTTCTGAAACCTAGAAATTTCAAGATCCCAAAACGCAAACAATTATTATTATTATTATTATTATTATTATTATTATTAGCTAAACTACAAGCCTAGTTGGAAAAGCAAGATGCTATAACCCCAAGAGCTCCAACAGGGAAAACAGCCCAGTGAGGTAAGGAAATAAGGAAATAAACGATATGAAAAATATTGAACAATCAAAATAAAATATTTTAAAAAACAATAACAACATTAAAGCAAGATATTCCATATATAAACTATAAAAACTTATGTCAGCTTGTTCAACATAAAAATATTTGCTGGAAGTTTGAACTTTAGAAGTTTTACTGATTCAACTACCCGATCAGGAAGATCATTCCACAAATTGGTCACAGCTGGAATAAAACTTCTAGAATACTGTGTAGTATTGAGCCTCATGATGAAGAAGGCCTGAATATTAGAATTAACTGCATGACTAGTATTACGAACAGGATGGAACTGTCCAGGAAGATCTGAATGTAAAGGATGGTCAGAATTATGAAAAATCTTATGCAACATGCATAATGAACTAATTAAACAACGGTGCCAAAGATTAATATCTAGATCAGGAATGAGAAATTTAATGGAAAGGAAGAGCTTCTGAAAGAAGAAAACGCAATAACATTAGTCTCAAGCTAATATGTTTTCCCTTTTGAACGTTAGGTAATCATCGCACTGTGGAAGAATTTGCCCCCCTAAGCCCATGAGAATCATTATTCTTTTCTCGGGATGTAAAAAAAAAAAAAAAAAAAAAAAAAAAAAAAAATCTCGATTCCCCAATTTGATCTATCCTTGGCTGAACCATTACTATTTAAAAGACTGCTGGAGAAGGATGAGGATAGAGGAGCCCATCCTAGGTGGAGGGTTGAAGGGAGGAAAGATTCTCTGGGGGGAGCTGGGGTTCCTCCTGCCCAGATGGTACAGGGGTGTGGGGTACCAGTGGGGGGGGGGGTTTCTCCTAGATGGAGGATGGGATGTTAGTGGGAATCCATAAAGATAGAAAAAGAGGGTGCTGTGGAGGAGGAAGAGGGTGCTGTGGAGGAGGAAGGGGGTGGGGGCCATTTCCCCTTCACAAAACAAGGTCGGGGTGTTGGAAGGAAGGGGGTTCTCCTACATGGAACAAAGGAGGGGGTTGTTGAGAGGGGGTCGGTGCATCCCCTACGGAAGGAGGGAGGGAGCCAACCGAATCCATAGATCTTCAGCGTCAACACAAACAAAAACTACACTATAATTTCCACTTTTCTGGGGGTTGATCAGCAGAGTCATTCATCTTCCAATAGATTCTTCCAATTTACTGCCAGTCCGCATCCCCTGGACCAGATGGGGTCAGAGTGTCTGCGGGAATCATTATTTTGGTTGTATGTCAGAAAACTATAAATGCTCAATGATATGTTTCATTAATTCTTAGCAGAAAACTATAAATGCTCAATGATATGTTTCCTTAATCCCTAGTAGAAAACTATAAATGCTCAATGATATGTTTCATTAATTCTTAGCAGAAAACTATAAATGCTCAATGATATGTTTCATTAATCCTTACCAGAAAACTATAAATGCTCAATGATATGTTTCATTAATCCTTAGCAGAAAAGTGTAATGCTCAATATGTTTCCTTAATCCTTAGCAGAAAAGTGTAAATGCTCCATGATATGATTCATTAATCCTTAGGCAGAAAACTATAAATGTTTAATGATATGTTTCATTAATCCTTAGGCAGAAAACTATAAATGCTCAATGATATGTTTCATTAATCCTTAGCAGAAAACTATAAATACTCAATGATATGTTTCATTAATCACACCAGAAAACGATACATGCTCAAAGATATGTTTAATTAATCCTTAGCAGAAAACTATACAAGCTCAATGATATGTTTCATTAATCCTTAGCAGAAAACTGCAAATGCTCAATGATATGATTCATTAATCCTTAGCAGAAAACTATAAATGCTCAATGATATGTTTCATTAATCCTTAGCAGAAAACTATAAATGCTCAATGCTGTTTCATCAATCCTTAGGCAGATAACTATAAATGCTCAATGATATTTTCCATTAATCCTTAGGCAGAAAACTATAAATGCTCAATGATATGTTTCATTAATCCTTAGGCATAAAACTAAAAATGCTCAATGATATGACTCATTAATCCTTAGGCAGAAAACTATGAGTGCTCAATAATATGTTTCATTAATCCTTAGCAGAAAATAATAATTCCTAAATGATATGTTTTATTAATCCTTAGCAGAAAACTATAAATGCTCAATGATATGACTCATTAATCGTTAGGCAGAAAACTATAAATGCTCAATGATATGACTCATTAATCCTTAGGCAGAAAACTATAAATGCTCAATGATATGTTTCATTAAACCTTTGCAGAAAACTATAAATGCTCAATGATATGTTTCATTAATCCTTAGCAGAAAACTATAAATGCTCAATATGTTTCATTAAACCTTAGCAGAAAACTATAAATGCTCAATGATATGTTTTATTAATCCTTAGGCAGAAAACTACAAATGCTCAATGATATGTTTCATTAAACCTTAGCAGAAAACTATAAATGCTCAATATGTTTCATTAATCCTTAGCAGAAAACTATAAATGCTCAATATGTTTCATTAAACCTTAGCAGAAAACTACAAATGCTCAATGATATGTTTTATTAATCCTTATGCAGAAAACTATAAATGCTCAATGATATGTTTCATTAATCCTTAAACAGAAAACTATAAATGCTCGATGATGTGATTCATTAATCCTTAGGTAGAAAACGATAAATGCTTAATGATATGATTCATTAATCCTTGGCAAAAAACAATAAATGCTCAATGATATGTTTCATTAATCCTTAGCAGAAAAAAATATAAATGCTCAATGCTATGTTTCATTAATTCTTAGGCAGAAAACTATAAATTCTCAATGATACTGTATGTTTCATTAATCCTTATTGGAGGTTCGGTTGATTTTAGAAGTGTAATGAGTAATGTTTTAACTTTATAAATTACCTATCTATTTCAACGATGTTACTGACCTTAAAATGTTAAAATGTTTTATATTTTATAATCGTTATTTATATATATAGCGTATTTGCTATTCCCTTTATTTTCTTTACTCACTGGGCCACATTCCCTATTGAAGTCCTTGGACTTTTACAATTCTGTTGTTCCAACTAGTGTTTTAGTTTGGCTAATAACAAAAATAACAACAACGACAACAACAACAACAACAACAACAACAATAATAATAATAATAATAATAATAATAATAATAAATAAATAAATAAATAAATTATTATCTAACACGGAATATGAAAGTGCGCTATAAAATAACAAAGGTAAATCAGAAGTCTAAACCTACCAAAACATTAGGTTTAAAGGCCACTCAAGAATGGCATAGACAAGCAGGACAATGCCCTAGACTGACCATATATACATATGATCAGCGCCTAAGCCCCCTCTCCACCCAGGTTTAGGGCCAAGGATGGCTAGGCAATGGCTGCTGATGACTCAGCAAATAGACTGGTAATCCCTACAGTAGACGAAAGTGAAACGATCCTTTGCATTTATCAAAATATTTAAAAATTTTAGATGTAACATTTTGGCCTCAAAATCAATTACAAAGACAAAAAATGGTAAATTTAGAAACACTAATGTCGCCACATACATTTTTATTCCAAATGTTTCGACATTGCAAATGTCATCATCAGTGCTACTTAAAGTAAAGATAATAGAAACAATACAATTTCAAATTGAAAATTACATAAAATAAGTAAAGAATTATTCAAAAATACATACAAATTGAATGTCATCATCAGTGCTACCTAAAGTAAAGATAAAAGAGACGATACAATTTCAAATTGAAAATTACATAAAATAAGAAAAGAATTATTCAAAAATACATACAAATTGAATGATGACATTTGAAATGTCATCATCAGTGCTACCTAAAGTAAAGATAAAAGAAACAATACACTTTCAAAATTCTATCTTTACTATAGGTAGCGCTGATGATAACACTTGAAATGACGAAACGTTTGCAATAAAAATGTATGTAGCAACATTAGTATTTCTGTTTCTCCTGTTTCCTTGAAACGTTCCTATTCCTCATATGGTAGATTTATAATAATTGAAGCTAAAAACTTGCTGCATTTTGGTTATTTTGACATTTAATGTAAATTGAGAAACGTTCTTAAACATTGCCAAATATTTCACATGAATATCTAGATGTTATTTCAAATCCAGGAAAAAAAATTATGCGTAGCAAATCATTTATTTCTTATAATCGGTCCCAAAAAAGAAAACGAATTTAGATATTTGAGAGATACTGCGCATGCGCACCCACAGTCCTACCGTTAGCCTACTCCAGAATTTACACGAGAGAGAGAGAGAGAGAGAGAGAGAGATTTTATTGGGCCAATACATAAATACATTATCATGAAAAATAATATAGAAATATTATTGGGTCGGTCTGATGATCAGAACATAGCCTTAGAGAGAGAGAGAGAGAGAGAGAGAGAGAGAGAGAGAGAGAGAGAGAGAGAGAGAGAGAGAGCCTTACCTTATTGCCTTATTTTTTGTTTGGGTTCCCCCAGGTCCCTCAGTGTGAGGCACCTCGTATATCCACCAGAGAGTTGCTAATACATCTTCCGGTGTATTTTGCATCTTCCAGTCTTGGATGGTCTGGGATGCATCTTAGGTATTTATCGAGCTGATTTTTAAATGCATCTACGCTCACTCCTGATATGTTTCTTAGATGAGCTGGCAGCACATTAAATAGTCGCTGCATTATCGATGCTGGTGCGTAGTGGATTAATGTCCTGTGCGCCTTTCTCAGTTTACCTGGAATGCTTTTTGGCACTATTAATCTACCTCGGCTTGCTCTTTCTGATACTTTAAGCTCCATGATGTTTTCAGCAATTCCTTCTATTTGCTTCCATGCTTGTATTATCATGTAGCGTTCTCTTCTCCTTTCTAGACTGTATAGTTTTAAAAATTGCAGTCTTTCCCAGTAATCAAGGTCCTTAACTTCTTCTATTCTAGCAGTATAGGACCTTTGTACACTCTCTATTTGCGCAATATCCTTTTGGTAGTGTGGGTACCATATCACATTGCAGTACTCGAGTGTACTACGCACATAAGTTTTGTAAAGCATAATCATGTGTTCAGCTTTTCTTGTTTTAAAGTGTCTGAATAACATTCCCATTTTTGCTTTACATTTAGCCAACAGTGTTGCTATTTGGTCGTTGCATAACATATTCCTATTTAAAATTACACCAAGGTCTTTAATTGCTTCCTTGTTTGTGATTGTCTCATTATTAGGTCCCTTGTATGCATACACCATTCCTTCTCTGTTTCCATAATTTATTGATTCGAATTTATCGGAGTTAAATACCATCCTATTTATCTCCGCCCATTCATATATTTTGTTTAGATCTCTTTGTAGTGAGTTCCTATCTTCATCACAAGTAATTTCTCTACTTATTCTTGTGTCATCGGCGAAACTTCTCACTACGGAGTTTTCAACATCACAGTCTATGTCTGAGATCATAATAACAAATAGCAGTGCAGCTAATACCGTACCTTGGGGCACACCAGATATTACCTGGGCTTCATCTGATTTCTCGTCATTTGCAACCACTATCTGTTTTCTGTTTTGCAGGAATTCTTTTACCCATTTTCCTATCTTTCCCACAATATTATGCTTTCTCATTTTTTTCTCCAATATGTTATGGTCTACCTTGTCAAAGGCTTTTGCAAAATCTAGATAGATCACATCTGTGTCTTTTTCATTTATCATATTATTGTATATGTTTTCATAGTGAGCTATCAGTTGGGTCTGTGTACTTTTTCCAGGTACGAAACCGTGTTGACCCATATTAAACAAATTATTTTTGACCAAATGGTTCATTATTTTCTTTTTTATTACCCTCTCATACACTTTCATAATATGTGATGTTAGACTAACAGGTCTATAATTGCTTGCCTCTAGTCTTGATCCACTTTTGAAGATAGGGGTTATATAAGCTAATTTATGTTTAACATATATCTCGCTCATATCTATACTCTGTCTTAGCAGTATTGCAAGTGGCTTCGCGATAGTGTTTGCAGTTTTTTTTAACA
>NC_090763.1:65243182-65258182 GCF_036898095.1 Palaemon carinicauda
ATATATTATATATATACGGGGAGTGTCGATTTATATTTTCTAAAAACAAGCTTTTAAAGCTGAAGAGACATGATCGACAACGTACAAAGTTTTCTATTTCTATATTTCAATATAAAATGAAGCCTAACACTATAAAGAAAAAAAAAAGGCAACCTAATGGCGAGAAACTTCAAATAAACATGCTTCCAGCTAGACCGGCAAATAAGTTTACAATTGAGCTATTGGCTAAAAACGAAGATTAGATCAAAACTATGTGAGGAACATGTTCTTGTCTTTCTTTTAATTAAACCACCCTTGAATACTGGACTTATTAAAACGGAACTTCAATGAAAAAAAATACGACGGTTCACAACTTTGATAATAGATGGTGCCACTAACATGATTTAAAAAGGGCAGAATTTCAAACAGTGTTGTTAAATCTTTCTCTTGGTGAATCATCTATAAATTTATAATACCCCTTAAAAGAACTTAATGTATCCACAGGCAACGTACTGCAGTACAGTAATGACAGTGCGTTTGGATGCCTGACGAGGGTTTGTAAAGTAAGCCCGCATGAGGAAAAACGGTTCGAAAGGATGGGTGAGGTTGGTTGTGATTCCACGAAAGATAAAGGCGATAGAGGGCTCTGTCTAAATAATGGGACACAACAGAACTTTGCATGTAAGGAATATCCATATAGGAGTTTAATGAAGCGAGTAAGACCATTGGCCGAAAAAAAACTGACCTGGTCAAAACAACATGGGTTTAGAAATGGAAGAGGGGGCGCATCATTCGATTTTATAAAGTATATTTGTAAAACATTTGGAGCAAATGGGTTAAGCTATTGGGGCATATTTAGACAGAGAAAGCTCATGATAGAATCTACAGAGTAACAATTAAAAAGCGGAGGGGAGTGCATGGTATAAAAGATAAGAATCGAGAGAGGAAAGTGACTGGTTTGGTGCGTAAGTTGTGGTAGCCTATTGGAAACCTCCTTGCCTGGTGATCTACTGGACTGGGATTTGAAACCTGCTCAAACTCGATATTTTCTTGTTGAGTCCCCAACCTTACCATCCAAGAGGCCTAAGGATAGGGTGTTTGAAGGAGCCTATAGGTCTAACTACTGAATAATCATCAGCCATTGCCTGGCCCTCCCTGGTCCTAGCTTGGGTCGAAAGGGGGCTTGGGTGCTTCTGGTCATAGCTCGGGTAGAGAGGAGAATTGTCTGCTTATCAAAACGTACCTGTATATATGGTCAGTCTAGGGCGTAGTCACTGTCCTTTGCCTCTGCCATTCACGAGTGACCTTTATATCTAAAACAAGGATGTCTTTCTCTGCAGTTAATATATATCTCAACTGATGGAATGATTTGAAAAATAAGAGAAATGTGAAGATAATTGAGATAAGAGGATGATTCTAAAATGCATATTGGAAGGGTTAATATTTGCAGCTGACATAGCACTGATTGTTCGACAGGCATACGAACCAGCTCATGTAGCAGTTTTTTTTTTTTTTTTTTTTTTTTTGGAAAAGGATTTATCCCTGATTCAGCAGTTTAAGGGTGAACTTGACGGTCAGGGTTGGGTTGTTTCGTTTTCATAGAGCCACATATTTCAGATGGAAAGGGCTCTTGTTGATTATAAATATATATATATATATATGTATATATATATATATATATATGTGTGTGTATACATATACATATATGTATACATTATGTATAGACGTAAATATACATGTATATATATATATATATATATATATATATATATATATATATATATATGCATATATATATGTGTGTGTATATACACATTATCATTATTATTATTAATTGCTAAGCTACAAACCTAGTTGGAAGAGCAGGATTCTATAAGCCCAGGGGCCCCAACAGGGAAAATAGCCCAATGAGGAAAGGAAACATGGAAAAATAAAATATTTTAAGAATAGTAACGACATTAAAATAAATATTTCATATATAAACTTTAAATAATTTAACAAAACAAGAGGAAGAGAAATTAGATAGACGTAAATATACATGTGTATATATATATATATATATATATATATATATATATATATATATATATATATATATATATTATATATATATATATATTATATATATATATATATATATATATATATATATATATATATATATATATATATATATATATATATATATGCATATATATATGTGTGTGTATATACACATTATCATTATTATTATTAATTGCTAAGCTACAAACCTAGTTGGAAGAGCAGGATTCTATAAGGCCAGGGGCCCCAACAGGGAAAATAGCCCAATGAGGAAAGGAAACACGGAAAAATAAAATATTTTAAGAATAGTAACGACTTTAAAATAAATATTTCATATATAAACTTTAAATAATTTAACAAAACAAGAGGAAGAGAAATTAGATAGACGTAAATATACATGTATATATATATATATATATATATATATATATATATATATATATATATTAAATATATATATATATATGCATATATATATGTGTGTATATACACATTATCATTATTAATATTAATTGCTAAGCTACAAACCTAGTTGGAAGAGCAGGATTCTATAAGCCCAGGGGCCCCAACAGGGAAAATAGCCCAATGAGGAAAGGAAACATGGAAAAATAAAATATTTTAAGAATAGTAACGACATTAAAATAAATATTTCATATATAAACTTTAAATAATTTAACAAAACAAGAGGAAGAGAAATTAGATAGACGTAAATAAACATGTATATATATATATATATATATATATATATATATATATATATATATATATATATATATATATATATATTATATATATGCATATATATATGTGTGTGTATATACACATTTTCATTATTATTATTAATTGCTAAGCTACAAACCTAGTTGGAAGAGCAGGATTCTATAAGCCCAGGGGCCCCAACAGGGAAAATAGCCCAATGAGGAAAGGAAACATGGAAAAATAAAATATTTTAAAAATAGTAACGACATTAAAATAAATATTTCATATATAAACTTTAAATAATTTAACAAAACAAGAGGAAGAGAAATTACATAGAATAATGTGCTCGAGTGTACCCTCAAGCAAGAGAACTCTAACCCAAGATAGTGGAAGACCATGGTACAGAGGTTATGGCACTACCCAAGAATAGAGAACAATGGTTTGATTTTGGAGTGTCCCTCTCCTAGAAGAGCTGCTTACCATGGCTAAAGAGTCTCCTCTACCCTTACCAAGAGGAAAGTAGCCACTGACCAATTACAGTACAGTAGTTAACCCCTTGGGTGAAGATGAATTCTTTGGTATTCTCAGTGTTGTCAGGTGTATGAGGACAGAGTAGAATCTGTAAAGAATAGGCCAGACTATCCGGTGCATGAGTAGGCAAAGGGAAAGAACCGTAACAAGAGAGAAGGATCCAATGTAGTACTGTCTGGCCAGTCAAAGGACCCCATAACTCTCTCGTGGTAGTATCTCAACTGGGGGATGGTGCCCTGGCCAACCTACTACCTGGTAAGTGTATATATACAGTACATTATCTAAACAGCATATCAACATAATAAAATATCTATATCATAATTTTATATAATTTTCTACCATCTCCCATTCTCTCCTCTGGATGGGTGGCACCAATAATGTTGTGACGGGCCGAGAGAGGCTGTGACTAAGAAGACAGGATGAAAGCAACTGAGTAACTTTATTACAGAACATCCTTTTATGTACACATAAACTCCAGGCAAAAAGGGCATAAATAACATAACAGGCAATTTCATGTTCAACCAACAACCGCACCGGTCAACAGTTAATGGTGAGAAAAACAGACATGTTATTTCAGGTCCCTAACAGTGCGAGGGGAGAGCGAAGATACAAGCATAACATATACAAAAAATGAAATGTCGTTACTATGTACGATCATGTGACACACGGTTGGTACATGGCTCGCCCCCTAAAAATGACATACTGTACATGATAAATAGGGCGCCCTGATCTAGAGAGGCGAGCTGTAGGCAGGTCATCTGGCAGGAGATAAGCAGGTTTTAGATGATCAATGGAGACCCAGTCTTCTTTGCCATGAATGTTTAGTAGGAATGCTTTCGGACTGCGTCGGATCACAAGGAAAGGGCCCATGTAAGGGAGCGTTAGCGGTGGCTTGCTAGTGTCGTTGCGTAGGAAGACGTGCATTGCAGAGTGCACGTCTGTCGGTATGTGATGCTTCGCTGGGGGCTTGTAAGTCTGGCGGCATGAAGTAAATTTTCCCACGACGTGACGTATGCGCTGAAGATCGTCGGAGGAGGTTGCAGAAGGAAAAAATTCGGCAGGGACGACCAACGGATCACTACACCATTTCATCTGACGAGACGTCGAGGGCGTCTTTAGGAGTGGTCCTTAGTCTCAGGAGGACCCAGGGAAGCTAAGTAAACCAGTTCGAATCCTTGTAGCGGGACATCAAAGCTGCTTTGAGGGTACGATGAAAACGTTCAACCATTCCATTGGCAGCGGGGTTGTAGGCAGTTGTCTGATGTAGGGTGATGCCTAGGAGATTCGCTAATGATGTCCACAATTGAGAGGTGAAAGTGGTACCCCTGTCAGAAGTAATATGCTCAGGGATACCTAATCTTGCAATCCATCCTGAGAGTAAAGCAGATGTACATGAGGTGGACGATGCAGTTTCCATGGGAATGCCATGCCAAATGAACTTCGTCTTCAGCAGCTGTGCAGAAGAACGGCACGAGGGATGTGAAAGGCTATAAATGAAATCAAACACCTGTCGGCGCATGGGAGCAGGCCAAGGTCGTGGTCTACCAGTACCGACGTCACAGAGGAGGGTGGTGTTGGAGCCGTCAAGGGGGATGTCATCCCAACGGAGGGATGTGCAGGATGTCCAACATGCTTGATACTCTGGATCCTGTCGTTGGGCTTCAGCCAATGCGTTGTAATCCAATCCCAGTTGAACGGCAGCCAAAGTGTTTCTTGACAGGGCATCAGCAACAGGATTCATTATCCCAAGGATGTGTTGAAGGGTGCAATTGTATTCAGACACAGCGGAGAGATGTCGGCGTTGACGGACGGACCAAGCATCAGACTGTCGAGTGAAGGCGTGCAACAGAGGCATGTGGTCTGTGCGAACGAAGGGCAAACCTTTTAAGAAATGGCGAAAGTGACGGACAGCCAAGTGCACGGCCAGCAATTCGCGATCAAAGGTAGAATAACCCGATTCTGCTTTGGACAGTTTTCTGCTGAAGAAGGCCAATGGGCGGAGCGAGCCGTTGACCACCTGTTCGAGTACTGCACCAATAGCGACGTCACTGGCATCGGTGGAGAGAAGTAGAGGGGCATGTGGGATAGGAAAAGTCAGATCTGCAGCGGTTAATAGGGCCTTCTTTGCATTGCAGAAGGCCGCTTCTTAAGGGGCCCCCACTTCAGGTATTTTGGCTTGCTCTTGAGGGAGGCGTAAAGGGGAGCAAGAGTGGCGGCAATGGCTGGCAGAAAACGGTGATAATAGTTGATCATGCCCAAGAATTCCTGCAGAGCTTTGACAATCGAGAGCGTGGGGAAGTCCTGAACGGCTGCTACCTTCTCAGGGAGGGGATGGACTCATCCAGGAGTGATGCGGTGCCCTAAGAACGACACTTCGTTGGTGCCAAAGGTACACTTGTCGTACCGGACTACAAGGCCGTTTTGTTGCAGGCAGCCGAGCACGATGTGCAGGTGACGGAGGTGTTCCTCTTTTGAGGAAGAGAACACAAGTATGTCGTCCACATAACATACACAGAAGGGGAGAGCCCCTAAGATGCCATCCATAAGACGTTGAAAAGTGGCCCCAGCATTAAGAAGGCCAAAACCGGAGTATTGAAGGTGTATGTACCAAACGGAGTGGTGATGGCGGTCTTGGGGATGTCTTCTGAGTTCATAGGTACCTGATAATACCCCTTCAGGAGGTCGAGTGTGGAGAAAACCTTTGCTTTGTGCAGGTAGGAGGTCACGTCGGCGATGTTTGGGAGGGGGTAGTGATCCGGTTCTGTTTGCACGTTCAGACGCCTGTAATCCCCGCAAGGACAGAGGGAGCCATCTTTCTTCAGAACGATGTGTAAGGGTGACGACCATGGGCTGGAGGCCTTTTGGCAAAGGCCCATTTCCTCCATTTCGGCGAACGTCTGTTTAGAGGCTGCCAATCGTTCCGGTGCCTGCCAGACGTCTGAATTTTGTGAAGACTGGGGGTCTCGTCGTATTGATATGGTGATAAATACCGTACTTGGCAGTAACCGTGGGTGTATGGCGAAGTTCTGGACGGCAAACTTCCGGGTACAACGTGAGTAGGTTGGCGTAGGCATCCGTGGGTGCGCTGATGTGGAGAGTGAGGTTGGAGGGGCGGGTTGAAGAGGTGTCGACAAGTACGAGGCTGCGTTGACCAATCGTCGGTGGGCGACATCGACAAGAAGGTGGAAATGAGAGAAGAAATCCGCGCCGAGGATTGGCAATGTGACATCAGCAACGAGAAACTTCCAATTACATTTACCGTTTCCAAACAATAATGTGAGGTTCTCGTAACCGTAGGTGGGTATCGCAGATCCGTTGGCAGCTATCAGGTGGACGTCTGCAGATGTAGACAGACTACGTCGTGTCCTGAAGAGTTCCCTTGGCAAAAGAGAACGACAAGCACTCGTGTCTACCAAAAATCACACACCCGTTCCTGCATCATGTAAAAAGAAAATATTAGAAACACAGGAGGCAACCGCCACGAACGATGGCGTACTTATACGTTTTCTTGGCCACTGACAATCCTTGGCACATTTCTTCGCGGCTGCCCCGAATCTGTAGTAGTAGTAGCAAAACTGCGGCCGATGGGCGGTAGTAAGTGGCTGTAGAAGTCGTTGGTTGGGGTGCGAGCGAGTGATAGGTGATGGGTGGCTTTGTCGCCGCTCCAGCTCGTCACGGGGTAGGCGTGTATATCCTCCGGCATTCACGTCAGCTTCGGTTGACGTTGAATAGGCGTCCTCTTTGTCAGGAGTGGAGGCGTTGATGGAGGTCCTGAAGGTCGTGAAGTGGCTGTCCATAAGGGCGTCGGCTTTGGTCATCAAGTCTTTCATTGGTAAACTATCGACATCGGGTATGACAGCGCGTACAGTTTCGGGTAAACGGCGTATCCAAAGGGCACGAAGTAGGTTCACCTCACGAGGAGAGCCGTCTGCGGCAGGTTGCACGCTAGCGATACTGGTCATTTCCCTGAGGGCGAGTGAAGCCCTTTGGTCCCCCAATGGTTGTTGAGAGAGCTGAAAAAGCTTTGCTATACGGGCGGCTGGCGACGGAGAGTACGTTGCGGAAGGTATGTTTTGAGGGCGTCATACGCTATTGGGGTGTCTCCTTGTTCACAAAGCCAGTCGGATATTTCCGGAAAGGTGTCCTTGGGTATCGCCACAAAAACATAATCTGCTTTGGTGGTTGAGCGAGTCACGACCTTAATGCGGAACTGGACTTCTGGGCGCCGAAACCAAGTAAATGCCTCTCCGCTGGCGAACGCTGGCGAACGACGAAAGTTCCGATGGGGCGGCGCCAAATTCCATGGAGTCTGCCATAGCACCAATGACGGAGGGGGGGGGGGGCGCGTAGAAGGCGGGAGGAGCAAGTTGACTTCCTGAGTCACCAATGTGACGGGCCGAGAGAGGCTGTGACTAAGATGGCAGGATGAAAGCAACTGAGTAACTTTATTACAGAACATCCGTTTATATATACATAACCTCCAGGCAAGAAGGGCATAAATAACATAAAAGGCAATTTCATGTCAACCGACAACCGCACTGGTTAACAGTTAACGGTGAGAAAAACAGACATGTTATTTCAGGTCCCTATCAGTGCGAGGGGAGAGCGAAGATACAAGCGTAATATATATAAAAATTGAAATGTCGTTACTATGTACGATCGTGTGACACACGGTTGGTACAACGTATAACTTCTTTGCTTTCCAGGTCTTGAAGGAAATAATATTGCAAGCTCTACGTACTTTTCATTTTACCCACAACAGATGGTGGTACGTATTTAAAAATGGCTTGACCAAGAATTAAGAAAAAAAATGACATATTCAATGTTTCATGTGATCAATGATATACATAATATAAGGACTATTACAAGCACTCACTTTATGAACTGAGAGCAGAAGCATATATAATATGTTTCTGCATATATAATAAAGGCATATCACACAAATACATGTTAGTTAATCACAAATTCTGTACAAACACACACACACACACACACACACATATATATATATATATATATATATATATATATATATATATATATATATATATATATATATATATATACAGATATATATATATATATATATATATACAGATATATATATATATATATATATATATATATATATATACAGATATATATATATATATATATATATATATATATATATATCTGTATATATATACATATATATAACTATATATATATATATATATATAACAAATAACATATATATGCATACATATGTGTGAGTGTGTTTGTGTATATATATATATATATATATATATATATATATATATATATATAGAAAGATATAAAATGATCCTGTATACACAAAAAAATTCATGCATACCTTTTAATATGCAAATTTACACCATAGAAATAGTGCATATAGGATATATCCATAATGCTTCGTACTGAGAGAAAAAAAAATAAAGTCAACAGCGTAATTCTCTCCATTGTCTCCTACCGCACTCACCCTCCCTTATTTTTGTCACGTGTTTAGGAGTTTTTGTTTCCTTATCCTGAGTAGCACCTCCCCCCCCACCACACAAGCCCTCAGGACCCCCCTGTCCCTCATCTCCTCACCTCATAAAGGGAAGTCATTGTCAGGAAATAGGAAAATAAATTGGAAATTCTTAGCCTCTAATACCCGACATACTCTGCGGTTGAGGCAGGAGGAGGAGGAGGAGGAGGAGGTGGAGGAGGAGGAGGAGGAGGAGGAGGAGGAGGAGAAGGAGGAGGAGGAGGAGAAGGAGGAGGAGGAGGGGTAGGAGCGTCGCATTGCATACTTACAGCTTATTCTACTCGACGCTTTCCTTTGCCTGACCGGAATGAATAAAGAATAACATCGAGAAACTGTTTAATGTCAAAATGTGTTTACAATCTTCTGAAAGCAATTTCTAAAACGTCTAAAAAGCTTGTGCTGGAATGTATTTCAAATGCAGTTTCTAACGGGTGATGTATTTAATAAAATCTTTAAAAAGGAGTTTCTAACGTGTGATGTATTTACCTTCTTTTAAAAACAATAGCTAACGTGTGATGTATTTACATTCTTTGAAAAACAATAGCCTACGTGTGATGTAGGTACATTCCTTTTAAAGGAATTTCTGTGATGTATTTACATCATATTAAAAACAATAGCTAACGTGTGATGTATTTACATTGTTTAAAAAAAAACAGTACCTAACGTGTGATGTATTTTACATTCTTTTAAAACAATAGCTAACGTGAGATGTATTTATATTCTTTTAAAAACAATAGCTAACGTCACACGTTAGCTATTAAACTCTAGAAGCTAGAAGATTGGGGCTCTCCTTAAATTCTTTTATATTGAAGCACTTATTGAAGTCTTTTGGATTACAGCACTCTTCATGTCTGGTTATTAGAGTACAACACTCCTTACATTCGAAATGGTTCATTTTTTAAAGGTTAAGATACATCTCTAATCATGGCTATTTTTAAGAACTCCCTATCTTAACCAAATCATAACTATGTTTCTCAAGTTAATTACAAATGCTTAAATCAATTTCTACTGTCTTTACTGAGGCATACAAATATTCTGATGAAAATAAAAATGGATTAACATTAGTTCAAACTAATTTCAATTTTTTGGCGGAAGTAACTTTCTTTAATAGTATCATCAACATAAACAATTAACATCTAATTCTTATTTTCCAAAACCGAAGCTTGTATGATATCAATAAATCTGTGAATGTTAATTTTCACTAAATTAAATCAATTAAATTCTTTTCTATCCAAGACGAGAAAAATGCATTTGGTTATAGGAGTGACATTTTTCTCTAACCCTAACCTTAACTTTGGCCGTTTAGATCTAAAATTTAATTCTAGCTGAGAATTAGTATATTATGTATATTACTAATAACTATTGATAATGACAGACGAACCTCCCGAAAGTGATGATGACGAATAAAGACACTCAGATATTTCGTCTCTAAGTTGACCAAAAA
The DNA here is from genome assembly GCF_036898095.1 of Palaemon carinicauda. Lineage (NCBI taxonomy): Eukaryota > Metazoa > Arthropoda > Malacostraca > Decapoda > Palaemonidae > Palaemon > Palaemon carinicauda. The sequence goes on from NC_090763.1 coordinate 65,253,409, forward strand.
TGCGTTTCATTATTATTATTATTATTATTATTACTATTATTATTATTATTATTATTACGTGCTAAGCTACAACCCTAATTGGAAAAGCAGGATGCTATAAGCCCAGGGGCTTCAACAGGGAAAATATCCCTGTGAGGAAAAGAAACAAGGCAAAATTAAATATATTAAGAACATTAACAACATTAAAATGAATATTTCCTAAATAAACTATAAAAAAATTTAACAAAAAAAGAGGAAGAGAAATAAGATAGAATAGTGTGCCCGAGCGTACCCTCAAGCAAGAGAACTCTAACCCAAAACAGTGGAAGACCATGGTACAGAGGCTATGGCACTACCCAAGACTAAAGAACAATGGTTTGATTTCGGAGTGTCCTTCTCCTAGAAGAGCTGCTTACCATAGCTAAAGGGTCTCTTCTACCCTTACCAAGAGGAAAGTGGCCAATGAACTATTACAGTACAGTAGTTAATCCCTTGGGTGAAGAATTGTTTGGTCATTAAACTGATAAGGACTGTTATTAAGTCAGGTTATTAATGAGTAAATTGTAAACATTTCCATAAAATTCTACTACATTTATTTCGAATATCTAGTTTTGAATTCCATCATCATCTCCTCCTACGCCTATTGACGCAAAAGGCCTTTGTTAGATTTCGCCAGTCGTCACTATCTTCACCTTTTACATCAATAATTATCCATTCATCATCTTCACATTTCATAGTCCTCAGCCAAGTAGGCCTAGGTCTTTTAACTCTTCTAGTGCCTTGTGGAGCCCAGTTGAAAGTTGAATTTAGCCAAAGTTAAAATTCGCACCAGCAAAATCTACCTCCTTAACAATGCACTGTTCCCAGTTACCAACTTCTAATTCCCATTCCTTATAATCCTTCGTAGAAAAGGAGAAAACAGAATGCACGTACAACCCTCATTCTTCAATCATCGTCCCCCCCCCCCCCCGGCCCAGCAATCTATTAGATCTCAGAAGTCACTGTAAACAAACAAACTTTAATGGACTCGTAGAAATAAGTAGGAGACTAAAGGAAGGGAGGAAACCAATTAAAGGGGTTCAAACTCTATATATTCCGGCGTTGATCTCCCTCGGATTCCATTCTAATATTACATTCGACTTTGCATTTAATCCTATTAAGTCCCGACTCGGCGCCGACACAAAGTTAACCTGACACCAAAGTTTGAAAAGTCGCCGTCAAATAATAAGAGAGGGATCAGACCCCCTTGCTGCCTAATTGCCATCAGAAATGTTTACACTCCAGCTATTCTTGCTCCATCTCTATCCTCCCTCCCCCCCTAACTCGTAAACTAACCCCCCCCCCACCCTTCCTCTACTCACTGATAAGTAAGTCCTCTTTTTCGATCTCGCAACACGAGACTTGTTTTCTTACTTCTCTGAGAATTCATTATTTCGTCTTGTAAAAATCATCACAATTGAAATGAGAATTCTAAGTTTTGAGAATTTTCTTATTTTGACTATTCCATGATCTAACTTCTCTGAGATTTCATTATTCTCTTGTAAAAATCATCACAAATGTAAAGAAAATTCAAGTTTTGAGAATTTTCTTATTTTGACTATTCCATGATCTAACTTCTCTGAGATTTCATTATTTTCTTGTAAAAATCGTCACAAATGTAAAGAAAATTCAAGTTTTGAGAATTTTCTTATTTTGACTATTCCATGATCTAACTTCTCTGAGATTTCATTATTCTCTTGTAAAAATCGTCACAAATGTAAAGAAAATTCAAGTTTTGAGAATTTTCTTATTTTGACTATTCCATGATCTAACTTCTCTGAGATTTCATTATTTTCTTGTAAAAATCGTCACAAATGTAAAGAAAATTCAAGTTTTGAGAATTTTCTTATTTTGACTATGCCATGATCTAACTTCTCTGAGATTTCATTATTCTCTTGTAAAAATCATCACAAATGTAAAGAAAATTCAAGTTTTGAGAATTTTCTTATTTTGACTATTCCATGATCTAACTTCTCTGAGATTTCATTATTCTCTTGTAAAAATCATCACAAATGTAAAGAAAATTCAAGTTTTGAGAATTTTCTTATTTTGACTATTCCATGATCTAACTTCTCTGAGATTTCATTATTCTCTTGTAAAAATCATCACAAATGTAAAGAAAATTCAAGTTTTGAGAATTTTTTCAAATATCATTTAGGGCAGTTCTTATCCTGACTATTCCATGATCCAGCTTCTCTGAGATTTCATTTTTCTCATGTAAAAAATCATCACAATTGAAACGAGAATCCTAATTTTTGAGAATTTTTCTAAATTTTTAAAAACACTTGTTATTTTGACTATTGCATGATCCATCCATCGGCCTATACTATTCATTATATATATCATATCTAATATATCTATTATATTCCTTACCCTTTAGAAATACAGTATAATTACAGGTGTTATGTAATCTGATATGTTAGTTAAATGAAAGTAATTCCTCATTCGTTATAATAATAAAAAGATTTTTATTTTGAAGTACAAGAGATCAAGTTCTGAAAACAAACATTCTTGCACAACTTACAATTAGTTTATATAAATATGAAAACATTATCCTTGGAAGTAGGTATGTAAAGTTTCATATATACGGAATATATATACTTTATATATGTATATATATATATATGTATATATATATATATATATATATATATATATATATATATATATATATAAATGTATAATACATATATATATATATTTATATATATATATATATATATATATATATATATATATATATATATACATATATATATATACATATATATATACAATATGTAAATATATATATATATATATATATATATATATATACATATATATATATATATATATATATATATATATATATATATCTTAGCACCTAAACTCTTTCCTTAAAGCCAGGTCAAAGGAATATACAAACACTCAAGGGAACCCTCCATAGCAAATGAAGCAAATGGGTTGCTTCGATTAGCGAAATCTAGAAGAAGAAAGAAAATTCCTAAGTTTAGCAAATGAGTGAAAAACGCTTGACACATTTGAGACGGTAATCACGTAATTTACCATGTTTACCTCCGCCAACGAAGTTGGAAGGATGTTATGTTTTCACCCCTGTTTGTCTTCTTGTGAACTATCCTGGGAACAATATTACTCATATAGTGAAACTTTCAGAGATTAATTGTTATGTCGAGACGTGGAAGTGATTCAATTTTGAAAGTCAAAGGTCAAAGTCAAGGTCAAGCAAAAGGCCAATCAAATTAATCGTAACCTTAACCCCAAGTTAGCACATGGTTGTCACATATAGACTTCAAATACGCCTACAGTCTTATATCGATTCTAGGAAGGGCAAGCTGAGCTGGTTTCGAGAAATAAGCAGCCATGGCGGAGGTCTGCACTCTCAATTGTTTCCCATCATTTTCTATTATTTACAGTAGATGTATAACTGCATCTGTATCTTCACATCTGCAAGTTTCGAATACAACTTCGTTAGTCTCAAACTACATTATAATAAATTAAATAGAATAATTAAAATGAATGATAACTAAATAAGAAGAATGAATAAAAATAATGTAAGGCGAATAAGATGAAAAAAAGAAAAATATAAGAAATGAAATGAATGAGGGAATATGAGAGTACAACAATTTGTGTGAATATATTCACACACACACACACACACACACACACACACACATATATATATATATATATATATATATATATAAATATATATATATATATATATATATATATATAAATATATATATATATATATATATATATATATGTATGTATATATATATGTATATGTAAATATAAATATATATATATATACATATATATGATATAAATATATATATATATATATATATATATGGAGAGAGAGAGAGAGAGAGAGAGAGAGAGAGAGAGAGAGAGAGAGAGAGAGAGAGAGAGAGAGAGAGAGAGAGAAAGAGAGAGAGAGAGAGAGAGAGAGATCCCGATAAAATAGGATTCTCTTCATAACTGAGTCAATATGGTTTTGTTACCAAATAATACGGTAGATGTAATAGTTAAATGAAAAAGGAAACTACTGTAAGGAATTAATCACCTAAATTAACTGATGTAACAAGGAGTTGTGAGGCTTGCAATTTTAAATTTCTCTTGTGGTTTAAAACAATATAAAGTTTTCTTGTTATGGCATTATAAACAATTATAATTGTTATTCAGAGTCCTTTATAGCTAATGTAAGAAAATCTCGATGAAGTCACTGGCAGCAGGGTGACGGGTTGGGTTTAAGGCGATAGACAAGATATCTCTTCGGATTCTACTCTCGATGCCTGGCGGATCATCTTACTAGTGTACCAACTGTGTGTCACACGATCGTACATAGCTCATTTTGTGCTTGTATCTTCGCTCTCCCCTTGCACTAAAAAGAACCTGAAAAATCATGTCTGCTTTTTTCATTTGTAACATTGTTGATTTCTCATCATGAAAATTCTTGTTGCTTTGAGATTTTGTATATAAAGGAGAGTGTTCTACAATAAACCAACTCAGTTGTTTCCATACTGCCTTTGAGTTCACAACCTTCTCTCGGCCCGTTACACTAGAATTAATATTGACCGGCAGGGGTCACTTGCCTGAGTTCGATAGGCACTGGGCCTCACAAGGAACTGGATTTGATGAATTTAGCCAATTGTTCCTTTGCGTCAATAGGCGTAGGAGGAGATGATGATGATGATGATGATGATGATGATGATGATGATGATGAATGTAAGAAAAAGATGATGCAATA
>NC_090763.1:65263182-65271914 GCF_036898095.1 Palaemon carinicauda
GGTATAGACTGGCATATAAAGACCATAAACAGACGAAAATGAAAGGTAATGTCTGAGGCGTTTGTCCTGCAGTGGACTAGCAACAGCTGATGATGATATAATGTACTTCTGATAAGTATGTATCACTAGTTTAAGTAAAACTTAATTTCTCGTTCTTATCCTTTTAGGGTTTCGTTTGTTGTCCGAGCAAAAAAAAAAAACAAGAAAAAAAGGAAAAAAAAAAAACCCACACTTAATTTTCTGCTTTGACAGAAAACTTCCTTCTCCTAACTCAGAGATATGTGTCTCATTTCTATTCAACGTAAAAGACCCTTAAAATCTACAAGGAAATAAATATACTTCCTCACTGTGTACATGAAAAAAAAAAAAATATGACGCTATGCATTGTTTGCCAATATTGTTCTCTAGTCTTGGGTGGTGTCATAGCCTCTGTATTATTATTATTATTATTATTATTATTATTATTATTATTATTTGCTAAGCTACAACCCTAGTTGGAAAAGCAAGATGTTATAAGCCCAAGAGCTCCAGGAGGGAAAATAGCTTAGTGAGCAAAGGAAATAAGTAAATAAATAAACTACAAGAGAAGTAATTAACAATCAAAATAAAATATTGTAAAAACAGTGACAACATTTAAATGAACCTTTCATATATAAATTATTAAAACTTCAAAAAAACAAGAGTTAGAGAAATCACATAGAAAAGTGTCCATGAGTGTACCTCAAGCAAGAGAATTCTACCCCAAGACAGTGGTCTTCTACTGTCTTGGGTTAGAATTTTCTTGATTGAGGGTACATTCAGGCATACTATTTTATCTTTCCTTACTACCTTTCCTCACTGCGCCAATTTCCATGCTGGAGCCCTTGGACTTATAGCATCCTGCTTTTCCATAATAATAATAACGATAATAATAATAATAATAATAATAATAATAATAATAATAATAATAATAAGAATAAGAATAATAATAATAATCATAATAATGATGATGATGATAATAATAATAATAATAGTAATAATAATAATAATAATAATATTAATAATAATGTTAATAATAAAAATAATAACTATAATAATAATAATAATAATAATAATAATAATAATGTTAACAATCATCATCATAATAATAATAATAATAATAATAATAATAATAATAATAATAATAATAATCAGAGTTTATACAAAGCATAATCATCTAATGCCAAGTACCATCAAAGTAGCAGCCGGAAACTTCACCTTTCTATGCGGTTCCCCTTCCTAGATTTTTATCTCCTCTCGGCAGAGTTTAATTGCTTTCGATTCTGTACACTCTACGTAATAACACCAAGAGAATAAACCGAAATAAAAATCCCCCATCAATGGCGTTGAAAGCGCATCTTATATCAACGGTCCCAACAATGGCTCTTGCTTGAAAGTTGAGACGCCGAAGTAAATAGGCTTTTGCTTATCCGTTATTGAACGACTATTGAAGCGATGGATGCGCCTCCTGGACAAGGGGTGGGGGTGGGTAGGGTCTTCACAACAACCCCCCCCCCCCCCAGCCCCATTTCAAGGGGAAAAATCCTCGGCTTTGGTCTTGCAGCGACGCCTAAACCATCTTCGCCACATGCTATTTTCTGCAACCTGATCAGGAGGAGGAACGAAGACGTCCTCCTCCTCCTCCTCCTCCTCCTCCTCCTCCTCCTCACTTCCCTCACCTTCCCCTTGCTCCGTCAAGGGGAAACTCGGGCCATTCTCAATATCCCTCACATTTCCATTTCAATTTCCGATGGGTAGGATGGATCCATGAGGGAAATGATCAATCCAGCCGTGCCGACCACCAAAACCTTTTGGCCGTCATCGCCATCTGAAACGATGCAAAAAAAAAAAAAAAAAAAAAAAAAAAAAAAAAAAAAAAAAAAAAAGCCGATTTCTCAAAAAAAAAAAAAATAAAAAATAAAGGCCGAATTCTCAACAGGGGAAAATAGTTTTAAGACACCGTTTATTCAACTCCCAAAAAGAGACGTAGTTCTCTCGCTCACTTCTGTTAATATGTCTTACATTCGCATCAAAATCCCTTTCATTATATTGTTGAATCGTAGGGAGAGTTTCAGATCTAATTAGTGGTCCTATTTTGTATAATGCGCTTAGAAGACGATGCTCTAAGGAAACATAACTTACAAATTAAATAAATATAATTAACACTCAATAGGAGGTTAATTAACATTGCTGTGAGATTACACAAATGCATATCTAGTGCCATTTTTCTCTCTTCCATCCTACGCCTAGTGATGCAACGGGCCTTGGTTAGATTTCACCAGTCTCGTCTCTATATTGAGCTTTTAAATTAATACCTCTCCATTCATCATTTCGTACTTCACGATTCATAGTCCTCAGCCATGTAGGCCTGGGTCTTCCAACTCTTCTAATGCCTTGTGGAGCCCATTTGAAAGTTTGGTGCACTAATCTCTCTTGGGGAGTGCGAAGAGCATGCCCATACCATCTCCATCTACCCCTCATCATGATCTCATCCACATATGGCACTCGAGTAATCTCTCTTATAGTTTCATTTCTAATCCTGTCCTGTCATTCAACTCCCACTATCCTTTTGAGGGCTTTGTTCTCAATTCTACTAAAGCTATTGGAGATTGTAACATTGCAATACCATGACTCATGTCCATAGAATAACACCGATCTCACTAAACTGACATATAGCATGATTTTCATATGTAATTTCAGGCGATTTGATTTCAAAATTTTACATAACCTAGCCATTGTCTGATTAGCTTTTTTCAATCTTTCACTAAACTCTAATTCTAAAGACCCTGTATTGGAGATCATAGTTCCCAGAGATTTAAATGTTTCTACCTCAATAATCCGTTACCCTTCCAATGATATTTCATCTTCCAATGCATACTCCGTTCTCATCATCTCTGTCTTTCTTCTATTCACCTTGAACCCAACCTCGTGCGATATTTCATGCATTCTGGAAAGCAAGCATTGTAAATCCTAGGGTATTCTGCTAATAAGGATAGCATTATCAGCATACTCTAGGTCTGCTAATTTCCTATCACCAATCCAGTCCAATCCTTCTCCAACATCTCAGACTGTTCTACGCATTACATAACACACGAGGAGGATAAATTAGGTGACAACACATTCCCGTGGAGTACTCCGCTGTCACAGGAGATTCATTTGATAGGACGCCTTTAACATGAACTTTGTACTTCCTTGGCTCATGAACGGACTTAATCAAATTCACATATTTAAGACGAATTTTAAAACAACGCAGGACTCTCCACAAAATTAGCCGAATGCACACTATCAAAGGCTTTTTCATAGTCCACAAATCCAATCAAAAGTGGATTTCTATATCGCTGTACAACATGTCTCAAAACGAAAGTTTGGTCAGTACAACTTCTACCTTTTCTAAATCCTGCTTCTCGTGATGCCCGGCGATTTATCTTACAGGGACGATATATTTCTTATCAACTAAAAACTGTGAAGAAACGTATTCAGGTAAGAACACTCGATTTTCCCCGTAACACATTTCTTTGTAGTCTGTCTATTGAAAAAATTAACTACTAAATATGATCAGAATTCGTGGATGAAATCATATCATTAGCTTAGCTAATAATAATAATAATAATAATAATAATAATAATAATAATAATAATAATAATAATAATAATAATAATAATAATAATAACAACAACAACAATAATACTTTATTCGCCAAACTTGATACATGAATTTATTTTCTTATATGTTCATTTAACCCCTTCCTATTCCATCATCTTTAATTCAAAGTTCTCCCATCCGCCAGTAAAGAGTGAATTAAATATTCTGAGGCAATACAAAAAAATTTGAGACGTAAAATTATTTAATTTCCCAAGAACAAAGTTTGCTTTGGAACAAGCAGTATTGCATTGCAATTGTTCACATTGATGTTAACTGAACGAGTAAATCAAATCGTTCAAGAGTTAATCAACGAAAACTAAATGGAACACCGAAAGTTATTATTATTATTATTATTATTATTATTATTATTATTATTATTATTATTATTATTATTATTTATTTTTATTATTATTATTATTATTATTATTATTATTATTATTAAATGCTAAGCTATGACCTTAGTTGGAAAAGCAAGATGCTATAAGCGCAAGGGATCCAACAGGGAAAAAATACCCCAGTGAGGAAAGGAAATAAGGAAATAGATAAGCTACAAGAGAAGTAATAAAGAATCAAAATAAAATATTTTCAGAACAATAAAAATATTAAAAATAGATCTTTTATATATAAACTAAAAAAACTTGAAAAAAAGCATGAACTTTAAATTACCATCTCGGGCCTCATGGTACAAGATTGAGAGCTAAGAACTTAGCTAATTAGGGCTAATTGGAATTTGTACAATTCAAAGGGGATTGTTTATTATGCTTTTCTCCAGACTACTAGTTATAAAGAACGTAAAGTTCATTGTAATGGATATCCAGCAAAAAAAAAAAAAAAAAAAAAAAAATTACGAATCAAGGAATATAATAAAACATATCTTATGGCAAATTAATAAATATCAGAATCTCTTTACAAATCAACCAATATTCGCTTTACAAATCAACCAATATTCACTTTAGATATGTATAAAACGTCTGGTTTCGTCATTATATAATAAAATCAAATAATTTAATAATGTCCATTAGAAGCCAAGGAATTGGAATAAAAAGAAAAAAACATATAGGAATGATATACTATAATAGAAAGAAGTAAATCGAGTCAAAATAATTGATGGTATGCAGTATCGAGAATGATTTCTTCGATAAATCAAATTTCACATGAAATCGGCAAAATATTACACAAATCTATTTATATGAACTGATAAAAAAAACCCAACTTATAAAATTCACGATTTAAAGGAGACAAGAGCCTCCAATTAGGATAAAAGTCTGGAGAACTTAAATAAAAGGGAAAAGACCATACGATTTGAAAACAGGTAGAATAGGACCCGCCTGTAGACTTGTAAGATTCTTGTATAAAAGAGAAAACTCTCTTCAATTTGAACCCTGGTGGAATAGGAACCCGGGCCCCCTGTAACGCTTGTAAGATTCTTGTATAAAAGAGAAAACTCTCTAATTTGAACCCAGATGGAATAGGAAACGCTTGTAAGATTCTAGCATAAAAGAGAAAACTCTCTAATTTGAACCCTGGTGGAATAGGACACCCCCCCCCCCCTGTAGCGCTTGTAAGATTCTTGCATAAAAGAGAAGACTCTCTAATTTGAACCCTGGTGGAATAGGACACCCCCCCCCCCTGTAGCGCTTGTAAGATTCTTGCATAAAAGAGAAGACTCTCTAATTTGAACCCTGGTGGAATAGGACACCCCCCCCCTTGTAGCGCTTGTAAGATTCTTGCATAAAAGAGAAGACTCTCTAATTTGAACCCTGGTGGAATAGGACACCCCCCCCCTGTAGCGCTTGTAAGATTCTTGCATAAAAGAGAAGACTCTCTAATTTGAACCCTGATGGAATAGGACACCCCCCCCCCTGTAGCGCTTGTAAGATTCTTGCATAAAAGAGAAGACTCTCTAATTTGAACCCTGGTGGAATAGGACACCCCCCCCCTGTAGCGCTTGTAAGATTCTTGCATAAAAGAGAAGACTCTCTAATTTGAACCCTGGTGGAATAGGACACCCCCCCCCCCCCCTGTAGCGCTTGTAAGATTCTTGCATAAAAGAGAAGACTCTCTAATTTGAACCCTGGTGGAATAGGACACCCCCCCCCCTGTAGCGCTTGTAAGATTCTTGCATAAAAGAGAAGACTCTCTAATTTGAACCCTGGTGGAATAGGACACCCCCCCTGTAGCGCTTGTAAGATTCTTGCATAAAAGAGAAGACTCTCTAATTTGAACCCTGGTGGAATAGGACACCCCCCCCCTGTAGCGCTTGTAAGATTCTTGCATAAAAGAGAAGACTCTCTAATTTGAACCCTGGTGGAATAGGACACCCCCCCCTGTAGCGCTTGTAAGATTCTTGCATAAAAGAGAAGACTCTCTAATTTGAACCCTGATGGAATAGGACACCCCCCCCCCCCCTGTAGCGCTTGTAAGATTCTTGCATAAAAGAGAAGACTCTCTAATTTGAACCCTGGTGGAATAGGACACCCCCCCCCTGTAGCGCTTGTAAGATTCTTGCATAAAAGAGAAGACTCTCTAATTTGAACCCTGATGGAATAGGACCACCCCCCCCCCCTGTAGCGCTTGTAAGATTCTTGCATAAAAGAGAAGACTCTCTAATTTGAACCCAGGTGGAATAGGACACCCTGCCCCCCCCCTCCCCCCCCCCCCTCCCCCCCCTGTAACGCTTGTAAGATTCTAGCATAAAAGAGAAAACTCTCTAATTTGAACCCAGGTGGAATAGGACACCCTGCCCCCCCTCCCCCCCCTGTAACGCTTGTAAGATTCTTGCATAAAAGAGAAGACTCTCTAATTTGAACCCTGGTGGAATAGGACACTCCCCCCCCCCTCCTCTAACGCTTGTAAGATTCTTGCATAAAAGAGAAGACTCTCTAATTTGAACCCTGGTGGAATAGGACACCCCGGCCCCCTGTAACGCTTGTAAGATTCTTGCATAAAAGAAAAAGACCATACAATTTGAACCCCGGTAGAAGAGGACCTGCCTGTAGAGCTTGTAAGATTATTGCATAAAAGAGAAAAGACCCTCCAATTTGAACCCTAGTGGAATATGACCAACCTGAGGAGCTTGTAAGATTCTTGTATAAGAAAAAAACAAAAAACTCCAACTTGAACCCTGGTGGGAAAACGCAACCCTAGACAACCTATAAGATTTATCATATTCAAGAGATACGATTATCTAAAGTATTCAGTGTTAAGCTATTTACAATATTCACATTCCAGCAACGGCTACAGAATCCGCACCCACAAGAATCAGATAAAGCAAACATTTTAAGTGTGCTTGCGTGCGCGCGAACAGCAAGCGCCCATCCTCCTCCATTTCGCCATCCAAGCTACATCAAAACAACATCTGATTTAGCAGACCTTCTCTCCCAAACAAATCTCCCAAACAAATTGCCGAGATCGTAATGAAAAACAAATAAAGCAGAAGTAAGACGGAGGCATCCATAACAAGCAGCACTTCATGCATGCCCCCTTTCCCCTCCCCTCAAACTAACCCTTGGCCCCCCTTTCCCCAACCCCCTACCAAAACCCTTAGAGCAGCCCCTCACGACCACCAACCCCCTTCCAAGTGCTTTTCAGCACCTCGCTCGTTTAAGTTTCTCTTAGGCAAATAGAAAGAATGTTGAACAGTGAGCAATGTATATATGTTTTTCTCGCCTCTATCATGGTGCAAACGCTACGTCCACAAAGGCGGAGGTAGGGACTCCCCTTTTTTTCACAAAAGCCATATGTATCCTCCATCTCACCAATGTTTGTTTGTCTTATTCTTTCTCTCTTTCTCTCTTTGTACGTCTGAGTGAAAGAGATAAGAGATAGACAGAGAGAGAGAAAAAAAAGAGACCTCCTTGTTGACTGGGCCTTCTATTTGTCCTGTTTAGCAGAGAGTTGTAAAACTGGCTGGCTGTTCGTTACACGGTTCCTAGTCATATCTTTCTTACGATTTCTTCTTCTTCACTTGATCTCCTGTGGGATCTCTGGGACCCTGTTTCTCCTGTGGGATCTCTAGGACTCTGTTCATCATGTGAGATCTCTGGGACCCTGTTTCGGTTGTCAGTGCGGCTGCATTTTACAAACAAATATGTTCCAAAGTTGAACTAATCAAGAGACATGGCACAATACTATAACAAATTCACAAAATATGTTCAATACTTGAAAATGTTCAGGGACTTGCTGGATATTTTTAACATTTAAAACAGATCTCTTCCCACGTATTGCATTTCGGAAATCAGTGTTCCCTGATTGCAGGGTGTAATAACCTACTGTATACCGGTGAGATCTGCGTTATTTTTTTTTTTTTTTTTTTGGGGGGGGGAGCTTCTGTTTTCCACGACAATCCACAATTCATAATTACAATTTGAAATAAACCTTGCCATTCCTTGCATTTTCTCTTTATACATCCTTCCAGCCCAGACAAGATAAGGGCTCTAGTTCGCAGGTAATATTGTGTCTCACCATACATGTCACCATCTAATTGAACAAAATATAAATCACGAAATGGTAATGAATAACCAATTGTTTTTATATCATTGCGTAGTTAGGTTTTACGAAATTTCCCTCTAGTCTTTTAGTTTTTCGCTTTGATTGAGAATACACCTTAGCTCGAACTAGCACGTATGTCTATTCGGATTTTGCATACAGGCCTATGAAAATTTCATCTTAATACCTCCATATTTCAAAAATTGTAAGAAAAAAAAATTATTTTTTCTTGTTTCCTTTCCTCACTGGGCTAATTTCCCTGTTGGGGGCCCTAGGTTTATAGCATCCGGCTTTTCCAACTAGGGTTGTAGCCTAGCAAGTAATATTATTATCAATAATAATAATAATAATAATAATAATAATAATAATAATAATAAGAGAAAGATAATAACGAGAGCAGAAAGATGAAAGGTGTTTAATATGTTGCAAGCATTTAATGATAATCTAATATAAAATAAGCTACCACCCTAGTTGGAAAACCAGGATGCTATAAGCCCAGGGGCCTCAACAGGGAAAATAGCCCAGTGAGGAAAGGAAATAAGGAAAAATAAAGTACTTTAAGAACAGTAACATTGCAATAAATA
>NC_090763.1:65274914-65277414 GCF_036898095.1 Palaemon carinicauda
AGATTAAAATACAAGTTTTGATGGCGATGGTGGCTGGTACAACACTCTAACATACGCTACCGTGGTCTAGGCGATGTCAGGCAGGGCAGCCGGACGGGACTACGGTCCACCTTAAAAGCCAAAGCAAAGTCCTTCAAAAAGAAGGCAACCGTGTTCCCCGAATAGGAAAAAATCACGTAATCGAAGATATAAAACATACTTTGTTTAAAGAGTTCAAGAAGCACGGCTGACGGCGTTTTTATTATAAAATCAAGGTACTTGAGAGAGTGAGGTGCTATACTAAGATTTATAAGAATTTTTTAGCTGATAGATAATATGGAGGAAAAAGAATGAGGGTAGTTAGCTAGCTGACCATGGTAAGGAATAGGTTAGAAAGTCAAGTATTAATTAGAGTAATTTAAAGTATGGTTAAGCAACGTTTTGATTTATATTAAGGCACACTTTTCATTCTATGATCTTAATATTAACATTATACAATAATAATTCAACACAGTATAATAATGATTTCGCAACAAATTGACATAGTGAATTGTATAAATCTCTTTTTATTATATTTTCGTAGTTAAATTCTGTTAAGATGAAGTGTGCATTTCCCTTATTCCAATTTTAATATTAACTCTAATAATCAGGATTTTACAATATATTGGCATAGTAAATCCTACGATCTTTTAGCTGATAGGGAAAAATGCCTGAAAGAAATGAGGGCAGTTAGTTAGCGAACCATGTAGGGATAGTTTAGAAAGTTAAATATTGGTCAGAATAGTAGGTTGGCCAGGGCACCAGCCACCCGTTGAGATACTACCGCTAGAGAGTTATGGGGTCCTTTGACTGGCCAGACAGTACTACATTGGATCCATCTCTCTGGTAACGGATCACTTTCACTTTGCCTACATATACACCGAATAGGCTGGCCTATTCTTTACAGATTCTCCTCTGCCATCACACACTGCACAACACTGATCATCAAACAATTCTTCTTCACCCAAGTGGTTAACTACTGTACTCTAATTGTTCAGTGGCTACTTTCCTTCTTGGTAAGGGTAGAAGAGACTCTTTAGCTATGCTACGCAGCTCTTCAAGGAAAAGGACACTCCAAAATCAAACCATTGTTCTCTAGTCTTGGATATTGCCATAGCCTCTTTACCATGGTCTTCCATTGTCTTGGGCTAGAGTTCTCTTGCTTGAGGGTACACTTGGGCACACTATTCTGTTTGGTTTCTCTTTCTCGTGTTTTGTTAAAGTTTTTATAGTTTATATAGGAAATATTTATTTAGATGATGTTACTGTTCTTAAAATATTCTTTTTTTCCTTGTTTCCTTTCCTCACTGGGCTATTTTCCCTGTTGGGGCCCCTGGGATTATAGCATCCTGCTTTTCCAACTAGGGTTGTAGCTTAGCAAGTGATAATGATAATGAAGTGTGATGTAGCTACATTTTTTTACTGATATAAAGATACATTTTTCTTAATATTAAGTCTTATATTTATTATTTCCCAGTATATTTACGCAATAAACTCTATGTTTTCCATGAGGTAAAACACCTTCTGTGAATGGAATTGGATCTATGGATGGCAGACAGATAGCCAGGCACTGGAACCGGGGAGTTCATTCCCTGTAGCTATAAGTCTTGGAATAATTATGCAACAATTTCATTTAATCATATTACGAACAGGCTGACATGTCTCCTATATGAAAAGATCTGATTTAATGTTGGTACTGTTCTTAAAATATTTCATATTAATTGTTCATTGATTCTCTTGTATTTTATCTATTTCTTTATTTCTTTTCCTCACTGGGCTATTTTTCACTGTTGGAGTCATTGGGCTTGTAGTATTCTGCTTTTCCAACTAGGGTTGTAGCTTAGCTAATAATAATAATAATAATAATAATAATAATAATAATAATAACAACAGCAGCAATAATAATAATAATAATAATAATAATAATAATAATAATAATAATAATATGTCATAAAGCAAACCCATTTTGATTCCAAATTACCCAATTCCAAAAGACGGCTGAATCAGTTTTTCCCCGATGTATCCCAAATTTTAGCTTATTTTAATATATCATAAGACCCTCCCCCCCCTATAAGAAACAAAAAGACCAAGCAAACATCAAGAGGATTTGCATCAATGTCGCCAGTTACGACACAATAAACCAAGGCAGCATTGACGAATACCCACATAAACAGTCTGACTCCACAATACACTGAGAGTAATATATATAAACATAAAGTGGAGGTCGGTGTAGCAGGAATTACATATTGTTGTTTACGCCCCCCCCCCCCTCCCTTCCACTTCCCTCTTCTCCTTGGCCACCCCTGCGCCTGGATAAAAAAAAAAAAAAAAAAAAAAAAAAACCAGGGGAGCCAGGCCATCGGCCGGCACCTCCTGACCGAGTGGCTGTAGGGTCATAACCGAAATGCGGGGCTAAAGAGCAATACGGAGTCAGGGGGGCGTCATAAAACATCGGGAGTTCTTGCAACCACCTATCTATTTG
>NC_090763.1:65282414-65289914 GCF_036898095.1 Palaemon carinicauda
AAAACCAAGACATTTCTTTCATACTGCTGAAGTTCACAGTAGCCTACAATGAGACAGGGGTGAGAACATTCAACTATCAACTTCCACTGGTGTAGATGGGACAAAAGATGAATAACTATTCATACACTTACAGTACAACAAATATTTTATATAATTCATGATGTTGTAACATATACGTACAAGGATTGTCGATTTGTATGAAAAATTAATTGTATGATGATAATAATAATAATACCACAACATACTATTAATAAAAAAAAACAATTGTTACAATTCATCGACCTTCCAAATTTGAAGTAACGGGACATTCAAAAAGTGAGTCCTAAAAAAAAAAAAAAAAAAAAAAAAAAAACTTAAGCCCACACCTAAAAAAAATCTAGGAGGAAAAATTCCAGATTTAAAAAAAATCTAGGAGGAAAAATTCCAGATTTTTTTCGGTCAGAGCAGGTATAGGATCCACCAAGCAGTATCTCGGGAAAAAAAAAAGGAAAAAAAAAAGGTTGTCTCTGCTCCAGATAGCGAGAGAAAGAGGGAGGGAAAACGAGGGGGGAAGAGTGGCTAAGAAAAGCTCCCTGTGAACGTTTAGCAGTGGATGATAGGGATGATGAGGTGAGTAATGGTGGCCAATGAGAGACACTGTCATGAAGAATGCTCGCGAAAAAAAGAAGGAAAAGAAGATGAGGCAGAGATCATTCACGGGCGTGGCACCTCTGATAACAGTCATTCCTTTTAGCGAAGGCGAATGACTCTTATCGTCTTTAGCCGACAGATGTCACACGTATGCTCAGAAAAAAACAGCCATTTTTTCTCCCTACAGCTTATGTGTGAAGGAAATTTGCTTTTTTAGCAATTCGGGAAATAATTCTGCTATAACCATTATTTCTAAACCAAACCAAGTACGAGAAGACACAGGCCACTTAGATAAGTTTTTGCTATAATAGTTACTATGTTCTTTGAACTAGCCCAAAGCAAACAAGTGATTATCTTAGACAGAGTATGAGGGAAATTTGTTTAATGTTAATTCTGGAAATATTTCTGCTATAACCATTATTTCTAAACCAAACCAATTACGAGAAGACACAGGCCACTTAAATAAGTTTTTGCTATAATAATTAGTATGTTCTTTGAACTAGGCCAAAGCAAGCAAGTAGATTATCCTAGATAACGCGCATGAAGGAAATTTGTTTTATGTTAATTCTGGAAATAATTCTGCTATAACCATTATTCCTAACCCAAACTAATTATGAGATGAAACTTGTCGCTTCGATAAGTTTTTGCTATAACATTTAATATTTCTTTGAACTAGCCCAAAGCAAACAAGTAATTATCTTAGGTAGAGCATGATGGAAATTTGTCTTATACTAATTATTATTATTATTATTATTATTATTATTATTATTATTATTAGCCAAGCTACAACCTTAGTTGGAAAAGCAAGATGCAATAAACCCAAGGGCTCCAACAGGGAAAAATAGCCCAGTGAGGAAAGGAAATAAGGAAATAAATAAATGATGAGAATAAATTAACAATATATCGATCTCAAAAACAGTAACAGATATGTCCTATATAAACTATTAACAACGTCCAAAACAGATATGTCATATAAACTATAGAAAGACTCATGTCAGCCAGGTCAACATAAAAACATTTGCTCCAACTTTGAACTTATGAAGTTCTACTGGAAATAATTCTGCTATAGCCATTATTTCTAATCCAACCCAATTATGAGCTGACAAATATCACTTAGATAAGTTTTGGCTATAATAGTTACCATGTTATCTGAACTAGCTTAAAGCAAGCAAGTGATTATCCTAGGCAGTTATATCAATTCTGGAAATAATTCTGTTATATCATTATTTCTAAACCAAATCAATTATGAGATGACACGTGTCACTTAGATAAGTTTTTGTTATAATAGTTACTAGTTACAAGTGATTCATGAATTCCAATATTTACCGAATTTATTACATCGCTGGAGTACCTAGCCTCTCAAACAGGATGATTTTTTTTTCATTAGTACCAAATTGTCAACTTTATTTAAGACAATATTTCCTTTATTTTAATATTTCCAAATTTTTAAAGTATGAATTATGTAAAATTAACAGTGGTCATTTTCCTTAGCCCAATTTTTCATGTATACAGTAAATATGATGTCAAATCTATAAGAGTTATGCTAATAAATTGTATTGCAGGGTTGTGGTGGCCGATGCGGTAACGTCCCTGAATGCTGAACGCCAGACTGGGGTTCGAATCCTGCTCAAACTCGTTAGTTCCTTTGATCATTACAACCTCACCATCCTTGTGAGCTAAGGATGGGGGTTTTGGGGGGAGCGTATAGGTCTATCTGCTGAGTCATCAGCAGCCAATGCCTGGCCCTCCTTGGTCCTAACTTGGGTGGAGAGGAGGCTTGGGTGCTGATCATATTTATATAGGGTCAGTCTCTAGGCCATTGCCCTGCATGATAGGGCAATGTCACTGTCCCTTGCCTCTGCCATTCATGAGCGACCATTAAACCTTTAAAACTATATCTCCATAAATTGCAATTCACGTCAAAAGAATTAAGTGGTTCAAGTTTGGATAGAACATACAAATAAATAGCTTTATCTTTAGCAAGTATCCACAACGTTAAATTATAGAAAGTTTCTTGTCTGCTAACATTAGCATGTTAATATACTATTTAACATTGTCATTCAACTTCTTTGAGCATACATCAATACATTACAACTATTCCATATGAAATACTACGAAAACTAACTTCAAACAGATATATCAAAGATATGGATAATTAAGATCTCGATAAGGAATCATAAAAAATATTTGTTTTTATTTTTTAATATTATGTTTGTAATATTCAACTTCACATTATTGGTATCAAACTATAAAACAATTCATGACAGTCTTCATGGAATAAAAAAAAAAAAAAAAATGCAATTATGCTTAAACTATTTTGGGGAAAAAAATCAAAGGGAACCAAGCGAAAAAATTTCAGTTTCGGGTTAAACTACGCCCATCTTAATGATATTCAATTTATACTAACTTATATTCTAATTCATTGCAATAATTTCCAAATATACAGCTTGAGCATGACCAAAATATTAACCTCTAAACAAAAGACATCATTACACCGCATTGATGGCTTTGCACTGAATTCTGTATAACAAGATATTTATTATGTTATATATGTGTGTATATAGTATACAGTATAAATATAAGTATATGTATATATACATATACTTCTATATAATACACACACACACACGGACGCACATGCACACATATATAAATAAATAAATAAATAAATATATATATATATATATATATATATATATATATATATATATGTAATATATATATATATATATATATATATATATATATATATATATATATGTGTGTGTGTGTGTGTGTGTGTGTATGTGTGTGTGTGATAATGAAATTAATCTTTGCTTCATCCTGATGTCGCAAGGTAAGATAATGCTATTAGTTTTGACCAGAAAAGCCACAGTGCTGAGCTAGCTTAAAAACAATTCTGGTTGATTCATTTCCTTATTATTCAACAGGACCAAAGGTTGATGATGAATAAGTTCCAGATATATTTTTTAACTATTTAGGATGCTAAACAAGAGCGTTAAAATGTGTAAGGTCAGGCGATTAAAATAGTTTAAAAATCAATTTATAACTTAACATTTACTAAGGAATATAAAAAGAATTATATTTCATTTTTTGGACGTGGCCGATGTGGTAACGTCAGTAATTGGTGGACGCCTGACAGGGGTTCGAGTCCCGCTTAAACTTGTTAGTTTCTTTTGTCGCTGCAACCTCACCATTCTTGTGAGCTAAGGATGGAGGTTTGGGGGAGCCTATAGGTCTATCTGCTGCGTCATCAGCAGCCATTGCCTTGCCCTTCTTGGTCCTAGCTTGGGTGGTGAAAGGGGTTTGGGCGCTGATCACATAGATATATAATAAGTATCTATTGCATTGTCCAGCTCGATAGGGCAATGTCACTGTCCCTTGCCTCTGCAATTCATGAGCGGCCTTTAAGCCTTTAAACCAAACCTACCGTACCTTGCAATAATCTTATTCTGTTAGTTAAGAGAGTCACAGATCTCCAAAGATTTCTAGGACTCAATTGCTGCACTATACTCTATTTTTTTAAATGAGGTGCATTTGCACTGACTCGCAGCGGTGCCTTTTTAGCTCGGAAAGGTTTCCTGCTATCTGATTCGTTAGAATTATCTTGTCCAAGCAATCAGCGATCAGGAAATTTTTCCGAGATAAAAGGGCACCCCTGCGAGTCGGTGCAAATCTGCCTCACTAAAAAGAATTGACTGTAGCTCAGAGCTACAGCGTTCCCTTATCTAGCTTAGTAAAAACTCTGTAACCAGAGATTGTAACTTCCGCTCTGTAACAATATTCACCCTTGAAACGGATTGATAAGTAACGTAAAGACGTCAGTGATTTCAATTTTAAAAAATTAATAAATCAATAAAAATTCTAAATAACAATGATATGTGTTAGTATCGGTATACTAATTTCAGCTGTTCGTTGTTCTATGTACTTTTTAAGTATTATTCAAAACCTTCATCATCATCATCATCATCATCATCTCCTAAGCCTATTGACGCAAAGTGCCTCGGTTAGATTTCACCAGTCTTCTCTAACTTGAGCTTTTAATTCAATACTTCTTCATTCATAATCTTCTACTTCACACTTCATAGTCGTCAGCCATGTAAACCTGGGTCTTCCAACTGAGACGCAATATAGTGTTTCCATTACATCCATTAAATCAGAAGTCCTCTACCAGGCTAAAAAAATATAATGGAAAACTTTACTCAAGTCATCACCATTGCTTAGCGCGTATTTAGTCCGAGTTGATTTTAGCAAGGGGGGGGGGGGGGATCTAACCCCTGATGATGGCTATGGTAGTGGTTCCATTTGTAGGTTAAACAGAGGTGTGGGACGTGTTTGCATTGCGTCAGCCGAGTGTCGGAGGAGGGAAGGAGGGGGGAGCAACAGCGTCGCGGATATTACTGATGAAACATGAGATAAGGACCGTGACCACTGTGTTTGCTTCGACTCATTTGATCGGAAGTCGGTTTTGCGCTATCGATCTTATCGTCAAAGTCTCCTCCTCCTCTTCTCTCTTATTTTAGAACTTTGATAACATCCAGGGTTACATACACTGCCCTTTCCCCCCTCTTTAGGTACGCCCCGTATCCATCCACCATCTCCAGTATGACCCCCCTCCCTAAATTACAGCGAGCCCCCAAATCATTTCCCCTTCCCAAAAAAGTTATATTTACATTATACAGAGTAAGCAATAAAGACAGAAAGATAGGTTATAATGATTATTTCAATATATATATATAGATATATATATATATATATATATATATATATATATATATATATATATATATATATATATATATATATACACACATGTATATATAAATAAATATATATAAATATACATACATATATATATGTTTATATATATATATATATATATATATATATATATATATATATATATATATATATATATATATATATATATATATATATATATATACACATAAAAGCTAAGACCAATAATTCAAACTTGAACTGGCGTCTCGATAAATAAGGTCAACTTCAGAGGCAGTTGTCAAAAGAATCACTAAATAGATTTAGGTACCACTGCTGCCATCTATTAGTCAAATTCATATCTCATCTTTTCGAAAATTATGGTCAATTGACAATGGTTCCATTATTCGACGCCAGTCTCTCTCTCTCTCTCTCTCTCTCTCTCTCTCTCTCTCTCTCTCTCTCTCTCTCTCTGGTAAACTATGTATTCGTTAGGGTTCGATTTCCTGTGTTCTACTAAGTTCATTAGAACCCAAATTATCTCTTAACTCAAGCAAAGCATTATGTGCTTGGTAACAGGTAGGCCCTGTTGGGTTACTGCCAGAGTAAGGCCATGGTTCGAAAATCCTCCTCCTGATTTAATGTTTGAAAACACCATGGGTAAAACCAATTGGAATAGCCTCTACAGAGAATAAATGCGATATATATATATATATATATATATATATATATATATATATATATATATATATATATATAATATATATATATATAGATAGATAGATAGATAGATAGATAGATAAATAGATATACATTACAGTATATATAGTATATATAAATACGCACATATACAAAATAGATGCATATCAAGTATATACAAACATTTATATATATATATATATATATATATATATATATATATATATATATATATATATATATATATATATATATTATGTATATATATATATATATATATATATATATTTATATATAGAATACATAAATAGGCATATCTATCTATCTATCTATCTATCTATCTATATATATATATATATATATATATATATATGTGTGTGTGTGTGTGTGTGTGTGTGTGTGTGTGTGTGTGTGGCTGCAGAGTAATAGTGTAGAGAAGTATGAAAAATATAGAGAGAAAAATGTGGAAGTAAAGCGCAAGGTAAGTGAGGCAAAGAGGGCAGCTGACCTGAGGTGGGGTCAGGGATTGGGTCGTTCATATGAAGAGAATAAGAAGTTTTGGAAAGAAGTGAAGAGAGTAAGGAAAGCTGGCTCGAGAATTGAAGAGACAATGAAAGATGGAAATGGAAGGTTGTTAAAAGGAGAGGAGGCAAGGAAAAGGTGGGCGGAATATTTTGAAAGTTTACTAAATGTTGTGGATAATAAGGAGGGGAATATAATTGCTGTTGCAGGTGTTTAGGTGCCAGTGATGGGAGATGAGAATGAGAGAGAGATTACAATAGAGGAAGTGAGGAGAGCACTAGATGAAACGCGAGTAGGAAAAGCATCTGGTATGGATGGTGTGAGAGCTGAGATGTTGAAGGAAGAGGGTGTGACTGCACTTGAATGGTTGGTGAGATTGTTTTTAATATGTGTTTTGTGTTGTCAATGGTACCAGTCGATTGGGTTTGTGCATGTATTGTACCATTATATTAGGGTAAGGGAGATGTGCATGGGTGTTGTAATTCAAGGGGTATTAGTTTGTTGAGTGTAGTTGGAAAAGTGTATGGTAGAGTACTATTAATATGATTAAGGATAAAACAGAGAATGCAATCTTAGAGGTACAGGGTGGTTTTAGAAGAGGTAGGGGTTGTATGAATCAGATTTTTACAGTTAGGCAGATATGCGAGAAATATTCAGCAAAAGGTAAGGAGGTGTATGTTGAGTTTATGGATCTGGATAAAGCGTATGATAGAGTTGATAGGGACGCAATGTGGAATGTGATGAGGAGTTGGTGGAAGGTTGTTGCAAGCAGTGAAAAGTTTCTACAAAGGTAGTAAAGCATGTGTTAGGATAGGAAATGAAGTGAGCGATTGGTTTCCGGTGAGAGTGGGGCTGAGACAGGGATGTGTGATGTCGCCGTGGTTGTTTAACTTGTATGTTGATGGAGTGGTGAAAGAGGTGAATGCTCGA
>NC_090763.1:65297414-65299917 GCF_036898095.1 Palaemon carinicauda
ATGGTTGAGGACTATGAAGCGTTAAGTAGGAAATGATGAATGGAGAAGTGTTCAATTAAAAGCTCAAGATAGAGACGACTGACGAAAACTAACCGAGGCCCTTTGCGTCAATAGGCGTAGGAGGAGATGATGATGATTAAAAAAGCTGCGAAAATATTCAATAAAAATAAAAATCATTATAATTATAGTGACAAAAGTAATACACACCAAAGAAGGAAAAACCTAATATTTTATTTAATTGTTCATCACTTCTTATATCGTATATTTCTTATTTCCTTTCCTCACTGGGCTATTTTTCCTGTGGGGCCCTTGGGCTTATAGCATCTTAATTTTCCAACTAGGGTTGTAAGTTAGCTAATAATAATAATTATAATAATAATATAATAATAATAATAAAAACACTCTTGACTGTGACTAATGTCGGACAGGCCCCATTCACCACTGCCTACATTCCCTCGCCTCCCCCTCCTTCATTCCCCCCTTTCCCCTTCCCCCTAAAACAATCTTACCCTCAACTGCAAAACTGGATGTTTCCTTCACCCCCCCCCCCCCAAAGAGTATTTTTTTTTTATTTATTTTTTTTTTACGAGGCTTGGGGCGGCCAGAAGAGATCCACGTTATGTGATATGGATGGGCTCGTCCATAATTTCTGGACTCGATGGCTGCAGGAGAAATTATCCACTCAATAATTTACCCAGGGGACGAATGATCGAGCCGGTGCGCCTACAAAGTCAGTAGGGAGACATTGTGACTAGGTTGGGATACTAACCAAGGTCTTCTCATGCTTTTTGGTTTGAAGAGAACAATAAATTCTAGGGATCAATTACGATTTTGAGTCCTTCCATTACTCGGAAAACTTGAAAAACTTCAAAATCAGCAACGTTTTAATTCATATGTTCAAGAGGATAAATTCTCCGACTCATTCATTCGTTGGTCCGAAGTTCAAATCCTGTTCGCAGCTAGAAAAAGGGTACCCTATAATTCAAATCCTAGCTGTTCCTGTGAGCTGGTGATGGGTGGGGTGAACCTATAGGTCTACTGTGGAATCACCATTAGCCGTTGCTGGCTTCCCTAGTACTAAGCTTGTATTGTGTGGGGTGAACCTATAGGTCTACTGTTGAATTACCAATAGCCGTTGCCTGGCCTCCCTGGTCCTAAGCTTGTGATGGGTGGGGTGAACCTATAGGTCTACTGTTGAATTACAATAGCCGTTACCTGGCCTTCCCTGGCCCTAAGCTTGTATTGGGTGAGGTGAACCTATAGGTCTACTGTTGAATCATCATTAGCCGTTGCCTGGCCGTCCCTAGTCCTAGCTTGGTTAGAAAGGGGCCTTGGGCTCTAATTATACGTACTGTATAATATAGTCATTCTCTAAGACACTGTCCTGTCTCTTACCACTGCCACCCATGAGCGACCTTTAAACCTTTAAACTAAAGAAAGGAAACCTATTCAAAATATGATTACATTCCGTACCTATAATTTGTCAATTTTTATAAATCATAAGAAAAAACCCGACGTGTTTTATATCTACGAAAAATTAATGATCTCTAAAAGAAATTTGTGGTAAAGATGCGTAACTGAGACCATAAAACGGTAACTTTAGTAAAATAATTTGGCCTCCAATGGAAGACCAGGAACTTTGCCCGACTCATATTTTCATTTCTCTTGTAATGCTGACTTTGATTCATTTATCAATTAACTTAGCTATTAACCAATTTGCCTATTTTCTAATTTCTTGATATCTCAGATCCTGAAGTAAATATCTCAGCGTCTTTGAAATATCCAATGAAATCCAGAATTTTTTTCACTTTGAAAGGCTAGACATTATTATTATTATTATTATTATTATTATTATTATTATATTATTATTGTTGTTGTTGTTGTTGTTGTTGTCATTACTGACATTATTATTACTATTATTATTATTATTATTATTATTATCATTATTATCATTATTATTACTTGCTAACCAACAACCCTAGTTAGAAAAGCAGGATGCTATAAGCCCAAGGGCTCTTACAGGGAAAATAGCCTAGTGAGGAAAGGAAATAGGGAAATAAACTACAAGAGAAGTTAAAGGTTAATAATAACATTAAATAAATCTTGAGGAAAGGAAATACACTACAAGAGAAGTTTAAGGACACTAAATGACATCAAAATAAATCTTTCATATATAAACTATAAAAACTTCAAATAACAAGCGGATAACAACTTCAAATTACCAAGAGGAAGAGAAACAACATAGAATAGTGTACCCGAGTGTACCCTCAAGCATGAGAACTCTAATCCAAGACAGTGGAAGACTACTTAGAAAGGCAATTAATAAATCGAAATTTGATTCGATTACAAATAACTGAACATCTTGTTTACTTGAATAACTATCTAATTATAATCAATAATCAATTATCATTAGTCACCATTATTTACCTTTCTGAAGATTTTTAATTTACAATAGCTTATCTCTAACTATACCTTTATTTTGACCACCCTCCCTGGGCCTCTA
>NC_090763.1:65300417-65305417 GCF_036898095.1 Palaemon carinicauda
CCCCCCTTAAAAAAAAGATTTCCTGCTCAATGAAAAGGAAATCGTCTCCCATCTAATCTGTAACTGAACTCACAGCTTGGCTCTCACGAAAAAGGTGAAATTACAACTAACAAACAAAAAAAAAGAAAACTGAAAAAAAAAAATAATCAAATGACAGTTATAACTATTCCCAAATTACTTTCATACGCCCCAACTCTAATTCATCCTTGAAAGACAGTCTGCTAGAATGTTCTGAGTCCCTGGAATATGCAAAATGTTCAAATTTACTTCTTGTAGCCGTAGACTCCATTTGAGTAGTCTGCGGTTCTTGTTTTTCATTGCATGCAAGAATGTTAAGGGATTGTGATCTGTAAAGATGTTAGTGGGCAATGAATTAGATTGAAGGTAAATAGAGAAATGTTCTACGGCAAGTACTAAAGCCAATAGCTCCTTTTCTACAGTGGCATAGTTCTTTTCATGCCGGTTAAATTTCTTAGAGAAGTATGCCACAGGGTGTTTCATGTTTTGATCATCTTCCTGCAATAAGACTGCACCAGCCCCATGATCACTGGCATCTACTGCTACTTCAAATTCTCTGTCAAAATCTGGTGCTTTCAGCACCGGTGATAGACTTAGCAACCTCTTCAGGGAGTCAAATGCGTCTTGACAATGGTTAGACCAAACATACTTGTTATTCTTCTTGAGAAGATTAGTGAGAGGCAAGGCAATGGTAGAGTAATTCTCACAGAACTTTCTGTAATAGCCGGTCATTCCCAAGAACCGACGCAATGCTCGGCGGCTTTGCGGGACTGGAAATTGTTGAATGCTCTCAACCTTTGCCTGTACTGGGCGAACAGATCCTCGACCTACTATATGACCCAAGTAGGTGACTGTCGCCTGTCCAAAGTCACACTTGGAGAGGTTGATTGTCAAGTTGGCCTCTGCTAAACTCTGGAAAAGGGCTTTTAGTCTCTTCAGGTGTTCTTTCCAAGAGTCACTGTAGATAACAATGTCATCCATATATGCGACAACACCTTCTATGTCCTGTACCAGACTGTTGATCATCCGCTGGAATGTCGCAGGAGCATTTCTCATCCCAAAGGGCATCACATTATATTCAAATAATCCTTGAGGTGTTACAAAAGCTGAAACCCTTTTGGCTCTCTCAGTGAGCGGAACACACCAATATCCCTTCAACAAATCACACTTGGTGATATATCTAGCATTCCCGATGGTATCCACGAAGTCATCAATACGTGGCAAGGGAAAAGAATCTGGCTTTGTGACGTTGTTCACCTTCCTATAGTCAGTACAGAATCTGACTCCACCATCAGGCTTTTCCACTAACACACACGGTGAACTCCACTGTGAGGAACTCTTCCTAATAATCCCATGCTCGAGCATGTAATCAATTTCTTTCCCAAGCAGTTCTCTCTTCTTTGGTGATACTCTGTACGCGTGTTGACGGACTGGGCGTGCATCTCCCACGTCCACATCATGCTCCATTACATTTGTCCGGCTGGGAACATCAGGAAACAGCACTGCGTACTCTTCCACTAAAGCTTGGACATCCTCTTGCTGCTGGGGAGCTAGGTGAGAGACCTTGGTCTTGAAGTCTCTGAGAACCTCCGAATTCTTAAGTCGGGCTTCGAGTGGCATGCCCTTGAAACTGGTTTTTTCCTCTTCTTCCCCAGAAGTATCCAGTTCTTCCTCCTCTTCTTCACCTTGAGGGTTCTGGTCTTCCTCCTCTTCTGTTTGCTGTACCTGTCTCCTTATTACTGATACATGAACAGGCACAGTGACTGGTGATGGGTTTTGGGCAGTGGCATTACCACTGGTATTCCGAACAACATATGGTTTCATCATGTTGACATGACACACCTGGTGTTCCTTTCTTCGGTCCGGTGTCCCTACCACATAATCCAATTCGCTGAGCTTCTTCACGACCTTATATGGCCCCTGGTACTTGGCCGCTAAGGGACTACCAGGCACAGGTAGAAAGATGAGCACATCATCTCCCACTTGGAATTGTCGTGCTTCTGTCCTGTTTGCTTGGTCATACCAGGCTTTCATTTTTTCTTGAAACTTCTTCATTTCTTCATGAGCCAATTGGCAGACCTCGTGCAAGCGTTGTCGGAACTTCACCACATAGTCTAGCACATTAGTACTTTGTTCCTCATGGGTCCATATCTCCCTCAAAAGTTTGAGAGGTCCACGCACTTGATGTCCAAAGACCAGCTGGAAGGGGGAAAACCCCAGAGATTCTTGCCATGAATCTCGGATAGCAAACAACAAGAACGGCACGCCTGTGTCCCAATCTCGTGTTTTCTGGTCTTCACAGTATGCACGTAATGCATTTTTGAGCGTGCCATGAAACCTTTCCAAAGCACCTTGAGACTGTGGGTGATAAGCAGAGGACATTATGTGCTGCACTCCTAACTCCTTAAGGGTGCCTTCAAAGATTTTCGACATGAAGACACTACCTCTGTCAGTTTGAATAACCTTTGGTAACCCGAATGTGGTCACGAACTGTACCAGAGCCCGCGACACATTGGGACTCGTCGCTGTCCGCAACGGGTACGCTTCAGGGAAGCGCGTCGACGCACACATTAGCGTCAACAAATGGGTGTTTCCCTTCTTTGTCTTTGGCAGAGGTCCGACAATGTCCATGATGATCTTGGAGAAGGGTTCTTCCACCACGGGGATGGGTTGCAATGGTGCCTTTCGATGATTTGGATCCTTTTTACCTATCACTTGGCACGAGTGACAACTACGGCAATATTCTGCAACTCCTCTGTTCAAATTTGGCCAATAAAATTCCCGGGAAATTTTCTCACGCGTTTTGCGTACTCCTAAATGTCCTCCCATTGGTTGTTCATGAGCCAACCTTAAAATCTCCTCTCGATACTGTGGTGGCACTACCACCTGATATAGAATGGTCCATTCAGCATCAGCAGGCACTTTCTTAGGCCGCCATTTGTGCATTAGGACATCATCCTTTAAATAGTAACCAGAGGGTTCAGCCTCGAGTTCGCTCAGGGATCCAGCTTCATCCCTTATCCTTGCAAGTTCTGAGTCTTGTTTCTGAGCCTCAATGAGCGACTCCCTCGAGTATTCTGAACGTAATAAACCAGGCTGCACCACTCCCCTGAGCACTTGGGGAAAAGTACCCACAAGCACTCCGGTAGGAACATTATCTCTGTCCTTTTTCTGTTGAGTGGTACTAGCACGGGTAATAGCACATGCTGGATATTCATTTTGTTCAATCTTCACCTCCCCTTCATTCTTGTCAGCATGAATTTGACATGATGCTGTGCAACATCGTTGTCCAGCTATGTCATTTCCTAACAATAACTGTACCCCTTGCATGGGTTCCTCATCCACCAAAGCAACTGGAAATGTACCGGAAATAAAAGAAGAGCTTAAAGTCACTGCATATAAGGGCAATTCCTCTCTTCCCTTAATGTAGCGAACCATGACAGTTTCTCCCAAGGTGGACGATTCATCGAAGGGTAAGTCTGCTCTGTGCAAGACAGTCTGCTCAGCTCCAGTATCACGCATAATCCTTATCTGTACAGGCTTGGTACCTTGGTCCTGCAGAGACACAGATCCTACATGAATGAAGGCTTCCTGTCCTTGCCTTATGGCCATGTCTCTCTTCTTCATCATCCCTTGGCATGATGTCTGTCCTCTCATAACCTCATTAACATTAAGTGCTTGGTCGTCCCTCTTGTGATTTTGATTAGAGAACTTCTTTCCCCCTGGTCCATAATTTCCTTTGAGCCAGCAGCAGCTAACGTCATGTCCGAGTTTGTGACAATAGGAACACTGTCTTACTTGGGGAGCCGAAGGGTAGGCTCCATTGTTCTTACTTCCAGTGTTTTTAGCACTGCCATGTGTAGGGTTTCCGCCTACTCCTTTCTCTGATGGAGGATACGATGGTGCCGGCCCCCTGGGGCTCCAATTACCCCGAAATGGCCTGGAAGGCTGGTTTGGCTGAAATGAAGGAGGGCACCATCTTGAGCCAGAAGAGCCCCTGATCTTTTCCCTCAGTGTATACTCATCTGCCAGTATAGAAGCCTCATCAGGGTCAGTGATATGTCGATCTTCGATATATTGCCGAGTGGCTGGTGGTAACATTAGCAGAAACTGTTCTAATCCCATGAGCTCCATTATCCTGTCGAAGGTCTTGTTATTTCCAAGAGAGGCCTCCACCACCTGTCACGGCTAATCTTCATTTGTCTCCAATATTCTGCATAGTTTTCTGATCCTTTCCTCAAGTTCCTGAACTTCTGGCGATAAGCCTCAGGCACAAGTTCGAAAACTTTCAAGATCCATGCCTTTACCCGGCGATAATCGTGTGCAACAGGGTCGGATACCGCATTGTACGCATCCACTGCTTTTCCCGGTTAACTTTATGGGCAACAGGCGAGCCCAGGCGTCCTCTGGGATCTGGTGACTTTTCAGTACTCTCTCAAACGACAGGAAGAAGCCTTCAGGATTCTTTTCATCATAGGATGGAAGGAGTCCCGCCATATCTTTTTCTGAAAATCCTCCCATGGGTTGTGCCCTTGGGGGTCTTGAATCCTGACCTTGTCTCCTCAACTGAGCTCGCAGTGAGTCAATTTCGAGCTCAGCTGCTTTAAATTTCATTCTCGTACTCAACGACTCTTCTGACCTCTGAACTACTTCATGAGATTCAACTTCAGCTGGACTTGAAGTTCGGTAGGCAGTCTGGCTTGATGACATGGCTGATGGTAACATTGGCACTGCTGCTGCTCCTCCCATAACAGAGTGTTCTCGAGTTATGGAGTGATCTTCGTCCCCTATCTTCAATTGCTATCTCCAACTCACGCTCTTCCTGACGCCTATTAAATTCTCTCTCTAAGGCCTCTAGAATCTGTTGTTTTTCTATCTGCATTTTGGATATAATCTGCACGTGAGCTCACTTCAATTAGCTCTGCTGGGAAGAGTTGCCTTAACAAAAAGTCATTCGGTTCCTCTAGGAACCTAGAAACTCT
>NC_090763.1:65310417-65315417 GCF_036898095.1 Palaemon carinicauda
CCTTTGTGTCTTTTTTTGTTGGTATTTGTCACTATTGAGGTGGAATAGTCAGATCTTAATAATCCTATTTCTGTCACTAAGAGAAACCTTGGAGTGTTGCATCGTGATCTATCGATTTGTTGTTGTTGTTATTGTTGTTGTTGTTGTTGTTGTTGTTGATGATGATTACCTGGCCCCAGTGTCCAAGCACGGGCTCCTGCAATTTTGCAGCTTGTTGGTGTTGAGATTATTTTGATTTAAAGGTAAATGAAGGATAAAATACCTCGTTTACAAAGACGCACCCTGTTTCACTATACTCAATTCTTTTTAATGAGGCGCATTTGCATTGACTCGCACCGATGCCCTCTTAGCTCGGAAAAGTTTCCTGCTATCGGATTGGGTAGAATTATCTTGCTCAACCAATCAGCGATCAGGAAACTTTTCTGAGTTAAAAGGGCACCGCTGCGAGTCGGTGCAAATCTGCCTCACTAAAAAGAATTGACTATAGTGCCTAAGGATCCTGGGAGAACGCAACAGGGGATTAGGGAGGGAGGAGGACAGGCCTACAATGTCATTTGGATTCAGTCTCCCTCGACGTCTCGAGTCAGGACTTGTTAAACATTGTTTCCTCTCTCTCTCTCTCTCTCTCTCTCTCTCTCTCTCTCTCTCTCTCTCTCTCTCTCTCTCTCTCTCTCTCTCTCTCTGAGTTTAGTTGGACTCTTCAGATGGACTTCAGCGTCTGCAGAAAACGTGGATTCGGCCTTTAATGGTTTCCGATAATTTTTTTTCTTTTTTGTGCTTGTGTTTCGCCGACGTTCTTCGTCTGGAAATATAGTATTTTACTTGATGATCTACAGATATAGCTTTAATTATTATTATTAACATTTATTTATTTTACATTATTTATTTTATACGTTTTTATTATTATTACTTGCTAAGCTACAACCCTAGTTAGAAAAGCAGGATGCATAAGCCTAAGGGGTCCAACAGGGAAAATAGCTCAGTAAAGAAAGGAAATAAGGAAATAAATAAACGATATGACAAATAATGGATAATTGAGATAAAATTTATTAAAAAGAATAACAACAAATCATATTTGTAATATAAACTATAAAAAGACTTATGTCAGCCTGTTCAATATAAAAACATTTGCTGCAAGTTTGAACTTTTGAAGTTACTGGCATTCTATGGAAAGTGCAAAAGCAATCGTTTTGTGAAATGAATCACATGCGCCCCGAATGTGATTCATTTCACAAAACAATTATTTCATTAAGCAATTGTTTGAATGATAGTCGAATATCCAGATTTGATGAATGTTTAATTTTTTTCAATTTTTTTTTTATTTGTTTATCAAGCACATCAATTTTGCATCTGATATTGGGAATGTAAATGAGAACTAGAGCGCAAACCGGCAGCTTATTTCTCGACCTTTTGCTCGACCTTGATATTGACCTTTGACCTTAAGATGTATCAATTGGCGTGGATTTTTATTCACTTAAGTATGAACCAAGTTTAAAGTCTCAGTGACAGCGTTGTCCAAACTTATGGCTGATCACGTGAATTGGACATTTTGCTTGACCGTGACCTGGACCTTTAACCTTGATCTTCCAAAATTTTATTATTTCCAGCTTTTTAAAATAGCAATTAATCCCAGCAAGTTTTTATTATTGCAGGATTAAAATATTGGCCAGGAACCTGTTCACAAACAAACACACTCACAAACACATAAACACACAAACTGGGTAAAACATGACCGACCTCCTTCTAACCTCGTTGGCGTAGGTAATAAAGAACAGAATTTACATTAGTGTAAAAATACTTGGAATATATAATGCTAGAGCCTTACAGCCCTCGATTTTAAGATGTTAAAACTCCTTATAGCTGATCCTTATATATTAAAAGAGGGGCAGTTTTATTTAAATGAAAATTTAGGTCTACCCAATTCTTTCATTTTTACGCCTATCAGAAAAAGTCGATCACCACTGTTTGAATCTGTATTAATGTTGATCGTCTAGATTAAATTCATGTAAATTGCAATGTTTTGGTGAAGTCATTCCTATGATGTTTGGTAGAATCTTTTTCAAGATTCTTGTCGTAATCAAGCCATTAAATCCTTTTAAATGATTTATATATTTAATATATATATATATATATATATATATATATATATATATATATATATATGTATATATATATATATATATATATATATATATATATATATATATATATATATATATATATATATATATATATATAAAAGAAAATAAGGGGATATTTATATCGGATTTTTTTCCAATATCTTTTTTTTTTTTTTTTTTATAAGCCAACAAAAAATTTATCCACTTTACTCACATGTCGCATTTTTTTCACCATATTATTAGCAAATTCATAAATCGTAAAGTCTGTGGTTATATGTTCGTAATATTTTTAAAGCTGCTTTATTCATACTTACGTTCCATGGTATCGTCTGTTCTCTGCCTTGCCTCTATCAGAACTTCAGGTAGAACAAACTTACATAACTTGATACGTTATGTGGGAAAAAAGTTGAGCTTGGGGCCCAGTACTTGTGAGAATTTTTATTTTTTGCTTAGCTCATTTGACCATTCTCTCTCTCTCTCTCCTCTCTCTCTCTCTCTCTCTCTCTCTCTCTCTCTCTCTCTCTCTCTCTCTCAAGTGTTGTTCAATGTACTCTCACGTATTATATTTCTTGTTTCCTTCCCTACTTACTCGTCTTTGAGTGTTTGTTACACACTCTCTCTCTCTCTCTCTCTCTCTCTCTCTCTCTCTCTCTCTCTCTCTCTCATGTGTTGTTCAATGTACTCTCACGTATTATATTTCTTGTTTCCCTCCCTACTTACTCGTCTTTGAGTGTTTGTGACTCTCTCTCTCTCTCTCTCTCCTCTCTCTCTCTCTCTCTCTCTCTCTCTCTCTCTCTCTCTCTCTCTCATCTCTCATGTGTTGTTCAGTGTACTCTCATGT
Source organism: Palaemon carinicauda (assembly GCF_036898095.1). Lineage (NCBI taxonomy): Eukaryota > Metazoa > Arthropoda > Malacostraca > Decapoda > Palaemonidae > Palaemon > Palaemon carinicauda. The sequence continues at coordinate 65,313,379 of NC_090763.1, forward strand.
ATTATATTTCTTGTTTCCTCTCTTACCTTCTAGTCTTTCAGTGTTTATGACTCTCTCTCTCTCTCTCTCTCTCTCTCTCTCTCTCTCTCTCTCTCTCTCTCTCTCTCTCTCTCTCATGTGTTGTTCTGTGTACTCTCATGTATTATATTTCTTGTTTCCTCTCTTACTTTCTAGTCTTTCAGTGTTTTTGACTCTCTCTCTCTCTCTCTCTCTCCTCTCTCTCTCTCTCTCTCTCTCATCTCTCTCTCCTCTCTCTCTCTCTCTCATATATATATATATATGGTTCATTGTACTCTCACGTATTATATTTCCTCTCTCTCTCTCTCTCTCTCTCTCCTCTCTCTCCTCTCCTCTCGCTCTCTCTCTCTCTCTCATGTGTGGTTCATTGTACTCTCATGTATTCTACTTTTTATATCCTCTCTTACTTTCTCGTCTTTAAGTCTCTCTCTCTCTCCTCTCTCTCTCTCTCTCTCTCTCTCTCTCTCTCTCTCTCTCTCTCTCAATCTGTAGCTGATAACATTTCTTTTAATTATGCCAGCATATTGAAATCATCTTACTCAGAACTACGAATTAATTTTTGTTTCTAAACTACACCCGTATATGTGTACAATATTTCATTAAGTTTAGTTGTTTTACTAGGAATTCTAACACCTATGTAAGCCATTGTATATTGCGGTAATGGTAAGATTTTTCATCTTGAATGTTGAGTTTGAATGGGATCATTGTATCCATCGTACAGTTCTATTTCATATCTTTCTTTTGCCTGCTGCTATGTATCAAATTGTGATTATCGGAATTTGTATATCTTTGTACACACACGCACACACACACACACACACATATATATATATATATATATATATATATATATATATATATATATAATAATATACATACATACATATATATATATATATATATATATATATATATATATATATATAATATATATATATATACACATAATTATTTATTTATGAATTCATATATCTGTTTTTATATTTTCATACTATATATATATATTAATATATATATATATATAATATATATATATATATATATATATATATATAGGTAAATAGATAGATAGATAGATAACCAGTATATATAATGGTTTCTCACAAACTGTAATTAATAGTTCTTTTTTATGAATATATGAAAACCAAAGGGATCAGTATCCCCACCTCCTCCTGAAGTAAAAGCTAAGCAATGATATAAAAATGACTCTTCCACCACGTCCAGGGCTTTACGCTGAGCGTATAACATTCCTTCTTATCATAGGTTGGGTGCGTATTTTATGCTCGACTCTTACGTCTTCGAATTCAACTCCGCGTATTGCACACCGTTTGCGGTAGCAATCTGAGCGCGACTCTGCATATATTGCCAAATATCATTCGCACCTTCTGGAGCCTTTGAAGGAGGGAGTTTTTTTGGGGGGAGGTGGTGGTAGGGGGGTGGGAAGCGAGCGAGGCTCTTTGGTCCTTGCATTGGCTATTACTGATATTGGAGGGAACGTATTTACAAGTGCCGATGTGAATGTCCGTAAATTTAATAAAATATCCATTCGGCGGTCGGAGGCTGGGTCTTATCAAATGCCACGGCTCGCTGATCACCGCTCGACCGCCTTCGCTCTTCGCTCAGTCCGGCAATTGGAGACGGCGCCCCGGACGAAGCATTCTGGGAGATCGAGCGAGCCTTTCAGAAACCTCATTGAAACGCACAGGAAACAAAATTATGACAAAATAGAAAACCTACCGAAAGAAAAACCATCATTTCCGAATATGACATGGAAAATACGGTTCCAACTCGCCTGATAGACGCCGCCTTCGCCCTTGGGACGGGACGCCCGAGGGACGGGAATGGCCTGCGAGGAGGGGAGAAAAAAGACCCTTGTGTCCATTATCAGTAGTGTTAAAAATGACACCCTTGGGACTCGAAGTGGCATTTAGTCTTTGCCTCTCCTGCTATCGCTTATTTTCCCATTTTATCGCCAGCGTTCCAAATATATTTCCTCCGCCTCTTATCGTGGATTCTCTCCC
>NC_090763.1:65320417-65337917 GCF_036898095.1 Palaemon carinicauda
ATATATATATATATATATATATATATATATATATATATATATATATATATGTATATATATATATATATATATATTTATATATATATATATATATATATATATATATATATGTATATATATATATATATATATATATATATATATATATATATATATATATATATATATATATCGGATTGTGTAAAACCTGAGGAAATTTCTAATTAAACATCAGACACTGACTCGAAGTCAAAGTAGAAAGATTGATGATCAACTACAAGTCATAATAATATCATACATGTAATCAAACTGCACATCCATCAGATGTTAGAAACTCAACCTCTTCCACCTACATAAAATGTCCAAAAAGTCACATCTCCCAATTCGAGCGTCAGCTGGACCCAATAATGACCCATGGATCCCGGTTGAACCTGGCCTGCTCCACGTGGTGAACGGAGGGCCATCCCCTAAATACTTTTTATTGGCCGAAATGAATCGCGATCCAATCTTGGAGAGGGGAAAGTGTTCAGGTAATGGTCAGGGAATGTCTCCCCTCAGCGCCATTACCTCTCGATCCACTGACCAACGTCGAATCCTTATGTCTTCATTTAGACTCGCAATCAATTGGTAATGCTGTTACCACCCTCCCACTCGGATAACTATCCTCATCTTGCGGCCTCTAACTCGGACGGGGGCGAGTTGGGGACTGGGGGTGGAAGGGGGGGGGGGGAGGGGGTTGTGCAGGAGATGGCAGATGAAGGGGACAGACAAAGTTGTAGGTGCAGGCCTTCAGGATAGGGGTGTGTTCGGTTTATTTTATACACGAGCGCACACACATATAGATATGGGTATATATATATATATATATATATATATATATATATATATATATATATGTATATATATATATATATATATATATATATATATATATATATATATATATATATATACTGTGTATGTGTGTATATATATATATATATATATATATATATATACATTGTATATATATATATATATATATATATATATATATATATATATATATATATATATATATATATATATATACATATATTCAAATAAGCCATATATATTTTGATATATTAATGTCTGGATTCTCTTAACGACCTCGGGATCAGAGCCCCAGGCGAAATCTCACAAAGACAAGAGCTTGGCTCCGGCCGGGAATCGAACCCTGGTCGGCAAGCTTATATAGACAGTGACTAACCCATTCGGCCACGAAGGAAGATAAAAGTCAATGACAATTCTACTGTATTTATACCTGTCGAATTCAGGTATTTTGTACTTAGAATTGAAATCAACCCATCTTCACCATCGTAGCTAATTGGTAGTTTGTTACTTGGCATTCAATTAATGATAAATTTTGCACATTTTTACGTGTTTTTCATATTCAAATAAGCCATATATATTTTGATATATTAATGTCTGGATTCTCTTAACGACCTCGGGATCAGAGCCCCAGGCGAAATCTCACAAAGACAAGAGCTTGGCTCCGGCCGGGAATCGAACCCTGGTCGGCAAGCTTATATAGACAGTGACTAACCCATTCGGCCACGAAGGAAGATAAAAGTCAATGACAATTCTACTGTATTTATACCTGTCGAATTCAGGTATTTTGTACTTAGAATTGAAATCAACCCATCTTCACCATCGTAGCTAATTGGTAGTTTGTTACTTGGCATTCAATTAATGATAAATTTTGCACATTTTTACGTGTTTTTCATATTCAAATAAGCCATATATATTTTGATATATTAATGTCTGGATTCTCTTAACGACCTCGGGATCAGAGCCCCAGGCGAAATCTCACAAAGACAAGAGCTTGGCTCCGGCCGGGAATCGAACCCTGGTCGGCAAGCTTATATAGACAGTGACTAACCCATTCGGCCACGAAGGAAGATAAAAGTCAATGACAATTCTACTGTATTTATACCTGTCGAATTCAGGTATTTTGTACTTAGAATTGAAATCAACCCATCTTCACCATCGTAGCTAATTGGTAGTTTGTTACTTGGCATTCAATTAATGATAAATTTTGCACATTTTTACGTGTTTTTCATATTCAAATAAGCCATATATATTTTGATATATTAATGTCTGGATTCTCTTAACGACCTCGGGATCAGAGCCCCAGGCGAAATCTCACAAAGACAAGAGCTTGGCTCCGGCCGGGAATCGAACCCTGGTCGGCAAGCTTATATAGACAGTGACTAACCCATTCGGCCACGAAGGAAGATAAAAGTCAATGACAATTCTACTGTATTTATACCTGTCGAATTCAGGTATTTTGTACTTAGAATTGAAATCAACCCATCTTCACCATCGTAGCTAATTGGTAGTTTGTTACTTGGCATTCAATTAATGATAAATTTTGCACATTTTTACGTGTTTTTCATATTCAAATAAGCCATATATATTTTGATATATTAATGTCTGGATTCTCTTAACGACCTCGGGATCAGAGCCCCAGGCGAAATCTCACAAAGACAAGATCCCGAGGTCGTTAAGAGAATCCAGACATTAATATATCAAAATATATATGGCTTATTTGAATATGAAAAACACGTAAAAATGTGCAAAATTTATCATTAATTGAATGCCAAGTAACAAACTACCAATTAGCTACGATGGTGAAGATGGGTTGATTTCAATTCTAAGTACAAAATACCTGAATTCGACAGGTATAAATACAGTAGAATTGTCATTGACTTTTATCTTCCTTCGTGGCCGAATGGGTTAGTCACTGTCTATATAAGCTTGCCGACCAGGGTTCGATTCCCGGCCGGAGCCAAGCTCTTGTCTTTGTGAGATTTCGCCTGGGGCTCTGATCCCGAGGTCGTTAAGAGAATCCAGACATTAATATATCAAAATATATATGGCTTATTTGAATATGAAAAACACGTAAAAATGTGCAAAATTTATCATTAATTGAATGCCAAGTAACAAACTACCAATTAGCTACGATGGTGAAGATGGGTTGATTTCAATTCTAAGTACAAAATACCTGAATTCGACAGGTATAAATACAGTAGAATTGTCATTGACTTTTATCTTCCTTCGTGGCCGAATGGGTTAGTCACTGTCTATATAAGCTTGCCGACCAGGGTTCGATTCCCGGCCGGAGCCAAGCTCTTGTCTTTGTGAGATTTCGCCTGGGGCTCTGATCCCGAGGTCGTTAAGAGAATCCAGACATTAATATATCAAAATATATATGGCTTATTTGAATATGAAAAACACGTAAAAATGTGCAAAATTTATCATTAATTGAATGCCAAGTAACAAACTACCAATTAGCTACGATGGTGAAGATGGGTTGATTTCAATTCTAAGTACAAAATACCTGAATTCGACAGGTATAAATACAGTAGAATTGTCATTGACTTTTATCTTCCTTCGTGGCCGAATGGGTTAGTCACTGTCTATATAAGCTTGCCGACCAGGGTTCGATTCCCGGCCGGAGCCAAGCTCTTGTCTTTGTGAGATTTCGCCTGGGGCTCTGATCCCGAGGTCGTTAAGAGAATCCAGACATTAATATATCAAAATATATATGGCTTATTTGAATATGAAAAACACGTAAAAATGTGCAAAATTTATCATTAATTGAATGCCAAGTAACAAACTACCAATTAGCTACGATGGTGAAGATGGGTTGATTTCAATTCTAAGTACAAAATACCTGAATTCGACAGGTATAAATACAGTAGAATTGTCATTGACTTTTATCTTCCTTCGTGGCCGAATGGGTTAGTCACTGTCTATATAAGCTTGCCGACCAGGGTTCGATTCCCGGCCGGAGCCAAGCTCTTGTCTTTGTGAGATTTCGCCTGGGGCTCTGATCCCGAGGTCGTTAAGAGAATCCAGACATTAATATATCAAAATATATATGGCTTATTTGAATATGAAAAACACGTAAAAATGTGCAAAATTTATCATTAATTGAATGCCAAGTAACAAACTACCAATTAGCTACGATGGTGAAGATGGGTTGATTTCAATTCTAAGTACAAAATACCTGAATTCGACAGGTATAAATACAGTAGAATTGTCATTGACTTTTATCTTCCTTCGTGGCCGAATGGGTTAGTCACTGTCTATATAAGCTTGCCGACCAGGGTTCGATTCCCGGCCGGAGCCAAGCTCTTGTCTTTGTGAGATTTCGCCTGGGGCTCTGATCCCGAGGTCGTTAAGAGAATCCAGACATTAATATATCAAAATATATATGGCTTATTTGAATATGAAAAACACGTAAAAATGTGCAAAATTTATCATTAATTGAATGCCAAGTAACAAACTACCAATTAGCTACGATGGTGAAGATGGGTTGATTTCAATTCTAAGTACAAAATACCTGAATTCGACAGGTATAAATACAGTAGAATTGTCATTGACTTTTATCTTCCTTCGTGGCCGAATGGGTTAGTCACTGTCTATATAAGCTTGCCGACCAGGGTTCGATTCCCGGCCGGAGCCAAGCTCTTGTCTTTGTGAGATTTCGCCTGGGGCTCTGATCCCGAGGTCGTTAAGAGAATCCAGACATTAATATATCAAAATATATATGGCTTATTTGAATATGAAAAACACGTAAAAATGTGCAAAATTTATCATTAATTGAATGCCAAGTAACAAACTACCAATTAGCTACGATGGTGAAGATGGGTTGATTTCAATTCTAAGTACAAAATACCTGAATTCGACAGGTATAAATACAGTAGAATTGTCATTGACTTTTATCTTCCTTCGTGGCCGAATGGGTTAGTCACTGTCTATATAAGCTTGCCGACCAGGGTTCGATTCCCGGCCGGAGCCAAGCTCTTGTCTTTGTGAGATTTCGCCTGGGGCTCTGATCCCGAGGTCGTTAAGAGAATCCAGACATTAATATATCAAAATATATATGGCTTATTTGAATATGAAAAACACGTAAAAATGTGCAAAATTTATCATTAATTGAATGCCAAGTAACAAACTACCAATTAGCTACGATGGTGAAGATGGGTTGATTTCAATTCTAAGTACAAAATACCTGAATTCGACAGGTATAAATACAGTAGAATTGTCATTGACTTTTATCTTCCTTCGTGGCCGAATGGGTTAGTCACTGTCTATATAAGCTTGCCGACCAGGGTTCGATTCCCGGCCGGAGCCAAGCTCTTGTCTTTGTGAGATTTCGCCTGGGGCTCTGATCCCGAGGTCGTTAAGAGAATCCAGACATTAATATATCAAAATATATATGGCTTATTTGAATATGAAAAACACGTAAAAATGTGCAAAATTTATCATTAATTGAATGCCAAGTAACAAACTACCAATTAGCTACGATGGTGAAGATGGGTTGATTTCAATTCTAAGTACAAAATACCTGAATTCGACAGGTATAAATACAGTAGAATTGTCATTGACTTTTATCTTCCTTCGTGGCCGAATGGGTTAGTCACTGTCTATATAAGCTTGCCGACCAGGGTTCGATTCCCGGCCGGAGCCAAGCTCTTGTCTTTGTGAGATTTCGCCTGGGGCTCTGATCCCGAGGTCGTTAAGAGAATCCAGACATTAATATATCAAAATATATATAGCTTATTTGAATATGAAAAACACGTAAAAATGTGCAAAATTTATCATTAATTGAATGCCAAGTAACAAACTACCAATTAGCTACGATGGTGAAGATGGGTTGATTTCAATTCTAAGTACAAAATACCTGAATTCGACAGGTATAAATACAGTAGAATTGTCATTGACTTTTATCTTCCTTCGTGGCCGAATGGGTTAGTCACTGTCTATATAAGCTTGCCGACCAGGGTTCGATTCCCGGCAGGAGCCAAGCTCTTGTCTTTGTGAGATTTCGCCTGGGGCTCTGATCCCGAGGTCGTTAAGAGAATCCAGACATTAATATATCAAAATATATATGGCTTATTTGAATATGAAAAACACGTAAAAATGTGCAAAATTTATCATTAATTGAATGCCAAGTAACAAACTACCAATTAGCTACGATGGTGAAGATGGGTTGATTTCAATTCTAAGTACAAAATACCTGAATTCGACAGGTATAAATACAGTAGAATTGTCATTGACTTTTATCTTCCTTCGTGGCCGAATGGGTTAGTCACTGTCTATATAAGCTTGCCGACCAGGGTTCGATTCCCGGCCGGAGCCAAGCTCTTGTCTTTGTGAGATTTCGCCTGGGGCTCTGATCCCGAGGTCGTTAAGAGAATCCAGACATTAATATATCAAAATATATATGGCTTATTTGAATATGAAAAACACGTAAAAATGTGCAAAATTTATCATACATATATATATATATATATATATATATATATATATATATATATATATATATATATATATATATATATATATATGTATGTATACATATTGTACATATAGTCTATACGTATATATATATATATATATATATATATATATATATATATATATATATATATATATATATATATATGTATGTATGTTTGTGTTTGTGTGCGCGCTCGCGCTCATATGAATGTATACACACACATATGTGTGTGTGTGTGTATGACTAGGTTACTGAATGTTTGCATGTTTACACATCCAACATAAATGTAATGTTATGTTTTATTTTTATGTATTTTCATGCCATATTTTCTATGAATAATCAAACCTGAAAATATATACTCAAGGGAGTAGTAGGACCAATCTCTCCCCTACATTTATTCCGTGAAAATCTCGTGTTATTGATATATTTCCAGAATCCCCACTTTTTTTTTTCTCTCTCTGGATCTTATATTATTATTATTATTATTATTATTATTATTATTATTATTATTATTATTATTATTATTATTATTATTATTATTACTTGCTAAGGTACAACCCAATTTGGAAAAGCAGAATGCTATAAGCCCAGGGGCTCCAACAGGGAAAATAGCCCAGTGAGGAAATGAAACAAGGAAAAATAGAATATTTTAATAACAGTAACATTAAAATAAATATATCCTATATAACTATAAAAACTGTAACATAACAAGAGGAAGAGAAATAAGATAGAATAGTTTGTGTACCATAATGTACCCTCAAGCAAGAGAACTTTAACCCAAGACAGTGGAAGACCTTGGTACAGAGGCTATGACACCATCCAAGACTAGAGAACAATGTTTTGAATTTGGAGTGTCCTCCTAGAAGAGCTGCTTGACAAAGCTAAAATAATCTCTTCTACCCTTACCAAGAGGAAAGTAGCCTCTTAATAATTACAGTGCAGTAGTTAACCCCTTGGGTGAAGAAGAATTTATAGTGTTGACATTTCTTTGTCTACATACAGGTTCAATGTTATCCGTCATGTATTTGTTTGGTAAAACTTTGTGTATCCGTATAGTTCTCAGAGTACCAACGATAGCCTACGGATAATTAATTCTATATTTGCAATCGCCGTCGTCCAGTCTGTGTCACCCTTTCCCCACTGGCACCTATATAAGTATGTAGCCTGGTGCAAAACTCTTATATTACCACCATTTCTGACGGCATGTATGTGTTAGCAGCGTACGGACAAAGTTGATGTAACGCTAGAAAGGAAAGTCATTATAGTTATGCTAGTATACGATGAGTAATTATAATTAGAAGTTTCAGCGGATTCATAGTGTATAAAGTCTATTATTATTATTATTATTATTATTATTATTATTATTATTATTATTATTATTATTATTATTATTATTATTATTATTATTCAGTGCTGAACCAAAAGAGTAATTGGTGATGAAATTTCAAATGAATTTACTAGAATTCCATATTTTGTTTTGATGGAGGTAAGAAAAAAATTGTAGAGTACTGTCCTATTATTCTCTGTTATTGTTTTCTTTGGCAATTATTATTAATTTGATTTTCCTTCGAAATTATTGTTTTCAATACAAATATAGCTACGCCATTATTATTATTATCAATATTTTTATTATTATTATTATTATTATTATTATTATTATTATTACTTGGTAAGCTACAACACTAGTTGGAAAAGCAGGATGCTATAAGCCCAGGGGCTCCAACAGGGAAAATAGCCTAGTGAGGAAAGGAAATAAGGAAAAATAAAATATCTTAAGAACAGTAACAATAATAAAATAAATTAAGAATAAAATGTATTTTGATATGACCTAGGGTCATTTGTGACCATCGTTGGGACATAAAACACTGCATAAATTCCAGACACTTTAATTATAATGATAGAGCGCCAGGTTCCCAAAGGACTATTGGCTTCGCCATTCCTTTCATAAACAAGAATACATATCCCGTGACTAAAGACATGCCTCATTTTTTCCGTATCCCTCTTTTCTTTCACACTCTTCCTCCCTCCTTCCCCCCTCCCTGGTTGGCCCTATCTCTCTTCCTCCCGTCCCTGGGTGGCACCCTTCATCCCCGTCAATGGCGTGTTCCCCAGTGGCACTCCAGATACCAAATCCATATTGAAAGCGCCAGAGAAATATTGAATTATTACCAAGGTTCATATGTCATTTGCGCTCGCGCTCGCCTTATCTGGGTCTCGGAGGGACATTCGGCGTCCTCCAAAATATTCCTGTTTTCTTTGCTCGGTCAAGGCTTTGTTCGAGAGGCTCTTTGGTGTTTGATTATGCGTGTTTTTTTCCTCTTAGTTTATAGGCTACTGGATGTTTGAGTGCGTTTATTGGTGTGAATGTTGATCCCCGGATGTTTGAGCGAGTGAGTACAGGATGTTGGATGTTTTGAGTGAGTGAGTATAGGATGTTGGATGTTTGAGTGAGTACAGGAGGTTTGCTGTTTGAGTGAGCGAGCACAGGATGTTGGATCTTGAGTGAGTGAGCACAGGATGTTGGATGTTTGAGTGAGCACAGGATGTTGGATGTTTGAGTGAATACAGGATGTTTGAGTGAGTGAACACGGGATGGTGGATGTTTGAGTGAGTGAGTACAGGATGTTTCATGCTTGAGAAAGTGAGCACAGGATGTTTGATGTTTGAGTGAGCACATGATGTTTGATGTTTGAGTGAGTGAGCACAGGATGTTGGATGTTTGATTTTTGACTGAGTGAGCACAGGATGTTGGATGTTGGATGTTTGAGTGAGTACAGGATGTTTGATGTTTGAGTGAGTGAGCACAGGATGTTGGATGTTTTAGTAAGTGAGTACAGGATGTTTGAGTGAGTACAGGGTGTTTGGGTGAGCGAGTACAGGTTGTTGGATGTTTGAGGGCGTTTATTAGACCCTGGATGTTTAAGTGAGCTTATTTGGTTAAGTATTGGCCCCAGGATGTATGAGTGGGTGAGTGTATGATGTTAGATTTTTCAGCTAGTGTATTGGTATTGGATCCTGGATGTTTGAGTAAGTACCGAATGTTGGATGTTTGAGTGTGTATATTGTGCCGAGTGTTGGCCCCTTGATGTTTGAGTGAGTGAGTACCGGATGTTGGATGTTTGAGTGAGTGAGTACCAGATGTTGGATGTTTGAGTGTGTATATTATGCTGAGTGGCCCCTGGGTGTTTAAGTGAATGAGTTCGGGATATTGGATGTTTGAGTGATTGCATTGACCGTCAGAGCATTATTCCCTGGATGTTTGAGTTTGTGAATTACTCTGAGTACTGGCTCCTTGGGGTTGTGAGTGTACATGTGTTTGCTTCGGAACGACTCTTCGGTGTTAGTTTGTGTGTTGTTTTTTATCACTGGTTCATGAGTTTTCTGAGTGTGTATTGTGCTTTTTATCACTGGTGCATGAGTTTTCTGAGTGTGTATTGTGTTTTTTATCACTGGCTCACGAGTTTTCTGAGTGTGTATTGTGTATTTTATCACTGGCTCACGAGTTTTCTGAGTGTGTATTGTGTATTTTATCACTGGCTCACGAGTTTTCTGAGTGTGTATTGTGTTTTTTATTACTGGCTCACTAGTTTTCTGAGTGTGTATTGTATTTTTTATCACTGGCTCACGAGTTTTCTTTTTATAGTTTTTATTACTGCTTGCAAGATCAACAACACATCAGCCACTGCTACGTTCTTCATTTGACTACTCATGAATGGCAGAGGCAATGGACAGTGATATTGCCCTAGCAAACAGAACAATGCTCTAGAGACTGACCATATATATATATATATGATCAGCCCCCAAGCCCCATCTCCACCTAAACTATAACCAGGGAAGGCCAGGCAATGGCTTTTCAAGGAGACCTATAGGCTCCTCCAACCCCCCCCCCCTTCTTTGCTCACAAGAATGGTGAGGTTACAGACGCTACGAGAAACTATCGAGTTTGAGCTGGACTCTAACCCCACTCCGGCAGAACGCTAGGCAAGGACGTTTCCAATAGGCTACCACAACCCTCTGCAGTGAAATGCTCATCAACAGTACGGCTAAACCTTGCACATTCTAGGAGAATGACACTCCGAAATCAAACCATTGTTCTCTAGTCTTGGGTAGTGCCATCGCCTCTGTATCATGGTCTTCCACTGTCTTGGGTTAGAGTTCTCTTGCTTGAGGGTACAATCGGGTACACTATTCCATCTTATTTCTCTTCCTCTTGTTTTGTTGAAGTTTTTATAGTTTATATAGGAGATATTTATTTTAATCTTCTTGTTCTTCTTAAAATATTTTCCTTTTCTTTGTTTCCTTTCCTCACTGAGCTATTTTCCCTGTTGGAGCCCCTGGGCTTATAGCATCCTGCTTTTCCAACTTGGGTTGTAGCTTAGCAATTAATAATAATAATAATAATAATAATAATAATAATAATAATAATAATAATAATTTTATGGAGTTCATTGCCTTCTTGCATACTGCTTCCTGGATCTCCAGAAGGATCTTTGTCCCTGGCGATCTGCTTGACTGGGTTCGAGATCTACTCAAGCTCGATAGTTTCTTAGTGTCTGCAATCTCGCCCTCCATATGAGCTAAGGATGGAGGGTTTAGGAAGCTTATAGGTATACCTGGTGAGTCATCAGTAGCCATAACCTGGCCCTCCGTGGTTCTAGCTTGGATGGAGAGGGGTCTCGGGTGGTGATCATACATACACACACACACACACACACACACACACACACACACACACACACACACACACACACACACACACACATATATATATATATATATATATATATATATGTGTGTGTGTGTGTGTGTGTGTGTGATTGTGTGTAGATGGTCAGTCTTTAGTATATTGTCATGGTCCCTTGTCTCTGTCATTCATGAGGAGCCTTTAAACTTTTAAAACATTTAAGGGAAACTTCCAGAACAGTAATTTTTCAAATTTCAAAATATATTGTGGATGATTCATGGGCATTTGCGAAAGCTGCTAATGTTCCTCATTACCTGTACTTATTTATGATTCGATTTGGGTATCTCTCCCTTCTTCCCTTTTCCCAAGCTTATTCCATCCTTTGGGACTGGATATGTAGGCTTCTGTATTATGTCAGAATAATACGCGACCCGTCAAAAATGATTGCTAAATATTTAGATAGATATGCATGCGCACGCTAGCGCACACACTGATTTAACCCCTCCACCCTTTCCCCCTTTCGTAACTACAACCCCTCCCACCAGGGTATGACTACTCTTCCTCCTTCCCGAGGGACGAAGAGCATGACCGGGAATATATATATATATATATATATATATATATATATATATATATATATATATATATATATATATATATATATATATATATATATATGGATGTGTATGTGTGTTTTTTTCTTGCATTCATTGCGAAGCATTACCTCTGTAATTTGCATATCACAAAGACTTTGCCGTTTTCACCAACAATTAGGTATGGAGGAAGTCGAGGGGGGTTGAGATCTTCGCATTGTACTGAATGTGATGGTGTTAATGATGGCGACCTTGGTGGGGCGGGGGCGGGGGGGCTTGTGGGGTTTAGTGGTGGTGTTGGTGACGGGGCCTGACGATGGTGTTGGCTCCGTTGGGCATAAAGCCAACCGACACCCATCTGCATTTTTATGGCGCTATTCAAGAATTTCAAGAACAAATGATAGGGGAAAGAACATTGATTTGCCATTTTAGTGGCTGGCCGTGAGGAAAGAATAGGCAGAAAGAGAGATATCATCTGAAATATGCCGGGGATATTTTTATGTCCTTCTCATCGTAATGGAAATCTTATAGGGAATAACTGAATATCATTTCCACCCCCCCTTAACCTCAACCCTCCCCTTCCAAATCTCCCCCCTCCCCCTCCCAGGTCCCCCTTCTCGGTAGCCAGGGGGAGGGAAATATGTATGTGACCTGGCCTAATGCGATTAATGGCTCTGAAATTATGGCTACAATGTGGATGGTGTCGCAAGGCTTTAAATTTGGGTCGGGGTGCCTCTTTGTGCTGACCTGATATACCATATTTTCTGACGTGGTTATTGAGACGGGGAAGGAATTTCATGTCTCGCCACACTTCGACTGTCGCTAACGCTTCCCTCTTCTTCTTCTTCTTCTTCTTCCGTTTGGAAAAGGATCAAGAAAGCTTTTGCTTCTCAAACTCATATTCTATCCTTGATGCCACTTTTTACCTCCGCCTACGAAGTCGGAGGGAGGTTATGTTTTACCCCCGGTTTATGCGTTTGTTTGTTTGTGTGTGTGTGTATTTGTTTGTGAACAGTTTCCTGGCGACCATTTTAATCGTAGAGTAATGAAACTTACAGGGATTAACTGTTATGTAAAAAGCTGGAAAAGATTAAATTTTGGAAGGTCAAAGGTCAAGGTCACGGTCAAGCAAAATGTCCAATTCACGTAATTAGCCATAAGTTTGGACATTGTTGTCACTGACACTTCAAACTTGGTCCATATTTAAGTGTATGAAAATCCACGCCAATTAATACATGCGAAGGTCAAAGGTCAAGGTCGAACAAAAGGTCAAGAAATAAGCTGCCGCGGCCGAGGTCTGCGCTCTACTGAATGCCTCTCTAGTTCTCAGTAATGTTATTTCCCTTAACGGTGCTTATTTGCCTGTGTTTGAGATATATAATTCAATGATATTTTTATTTTTATTGAAACGAATACATAAATTAAATATTTCTAGGTCCATGACTGTACTAGTGGACCTTTTTCACCCCTTCTTACAAAAAAGAAGAAAAGTACAAAAGAGAAGAAATGTGAAAAATCCTTGTTCAAAGACAATTATTTTTTCCAAAATTTGTAAATCCTTATAGCGATTTTTTCCTCTTTTTTCATAGCCAACCCCCCCCCCCCCTGAATAAAAATGGAGGATCATTTGGATCTTATTTCATTATTAAAATATTAAATAATGCTTTTCTCAAATTAGTAGATTTCACATCTATTTAATACCCGTAAGGTCACGTAAATTCATGTATAAATAGTCTTGAATGTTGCAGAACCATCCAAAGATGCAAGTTTTTGATATCAAGCTCTGTTGCATAGCAATTTTGATTATTTATGTATAATCTAAATGTCTTTTAAAATAAGAATTATCATCTTACAGTTAGTAACAGAATGATAGTAATGTAAACGAGTGTTATATTGGAGGTGGTAATTATTTCTCTCTGCTCCTGCAAGATGCCAGAAAAAAAAAACAAACACAACAACAACAACTACTACTACTACTACTACTACTACTACTACTACTACTACTACTGTCAAGCTAGTTACAGTTCTCGCTCTTTACAGTTTGTTTTAACACGCAATGGAAATGCATTCTTAAGAAAAAAAGATCAGTAGAATGTTAGAAAGATTATGATGATAGAGTGAAATTTAAGAACAGGAAAATAAAGGATGGGTATTAGCATGAGAGGTAATATATATATATATATATATATATATATATATATATATATATATATATATATATATATATATATATATATATGTGTGTGTGTGTGTGTATGTTTATATATATATATATATATATATATATATATATATATATATATATATATATATATATATATATATATATATATATGGATATGTGTATATATGTATGATTATATATATGCATATACACACGTGCGCAAATACACAAACACACACACACAAATATATACATATATATATAAATATATAATATATATATATATATATATATATATATATATATATATATATATATATATATATATATATATATATTTATGTGTGTGTGTTTGTGTGTTTGCGCACGTGCGTATATGCATATATATGTATATATATAATCATACATATATATACATATATATATATATATATATATACATATATATATATATATATATATATATATATATATATATATATATATATATATAAATGTATACACACACACACACACATATATATATATATATATATATATATATATATATATATATATATATATATATTATAATGTGTTTGTGCATTGTAGTATGTAAATGCTCATGTATGTGCATATTTCACATATACGTCCGTTTATATCAAATGTGCAAAGAAATTACATGAAACGTAGCTCGGTATTGGTTATTCGGCTGTGGTAATCAGATAGTCTTAAGTGTATGTGTGTGCGTATGTGTGTTCGTGTCGTTCTTGAAGAGTCGACACAGTACTGTACAAACATTGCGGAAGCCATTTTTCTTAATTTTCATAGTAACCCGTCATTTGGGCCATTTTTCATAATTAAAGTAACCTTCTATTATTCTTTTTTTACTAGTTAAGCAATCTATTATTTAGGTCTCTTGGGTTTGTTTACATATCCACTTGCCAAGAAGTGCAAATGGAAAGAGTAAGCCAGTTTAAGCTATTGTCCAGTTTAAGTTATTGCTCATATTTGTTGTTTTTAATCAAGGTATGTTTCATTGTTTCAAAAACTACGCATATTCTGTATTCTACATGCATCAGTACTCCTGTCAGGTGCTGTGATGTAAACAAGATGGTAGTGTGTTGTAGAGGAGAATTTTAGGAGGTTTATATCAACATTTCTTTTTCAAAGCACAATGATATCCAAGAATGATTGTTTTAAAGCATTTATAGGTAGTAGGTTGGTCAGGGCACCAGCCACCCATTGAGATACTTCCGCTAGAGTTATGGGGTCTTTTGGCTGGCCAGACAGTAGTACATTGGATCCTTCTCTCTGGTTACGGTTCATTTTCCCTTTGACTACAAACACACACACACACACACACAAACCAAATGGTCTGGCCTATTCTTTACACATTTTCGTCTGTCCTCATACCCCTGACAACACTGAGATTACCATAAAATTCTTCTTACTCCACTGTAATTGTTCAGTGGCCACTTTTCTCTTTGTAAGGGTGGAAGAGACTCTTTAGCTATGGTAAGCAGCTTTTCTAGGAGAAGGACACTCCAAAATCAAACCATTTTCTCTTATCTTGGGTTGTGCCATAACCTCTGTACCATGGTCTTTCACTGTCTTGGGTTAGAGTTCTCTTGCTTGAGGGTACACTCGGGCACACAATTCTATCCTATTTCTCTTCCTCTTGATTTGTTAAAATCTTTTATAGTTTATATAGGAGATGTTTATTTTAATCTTGTTGCTCTTCTTAGAATATTTTGTTTCTTTGTTTCCTTTCCTCACTGAGCTATTTTTCCGGTTGGAGCCCTTGGGCTTATAGCATCCTGCTTTTCCAATTAAGGTTGTAACTTAGCATGTAATAATAATAATAATAATAATAATAATAATAATAATAATAATAATAATAATAATTTATTAGATATCGTTTCAAATGTAGGACTCATTGTTCTTTTTTAAAGTTTAATAGTAAAGAAATAACAGGAAACGATATATTTGTGGTTGCCAGGATGATTTGGATTAAATCATATCCGCTTTTCGTTATGTGGATTTTTTTTCTCAAAATTTTGATAATAAAGTAATAGCAGGAAACAATATATTTCTGGTTGCCAGGATGATTTGGATTATTTTGTTTCCTCTATTCGTTATTGGATTTCTTTTTTTTAAACCAATGTAGGTTGAGTTCGCTTTGTCTCAAAATGTTCGAAAAAAAGAACTTTAAGCCATGAGGTATGAGGTAAACAGTGAGAAAGAGTTCTAACAGGTTGATGTCAAGTGGACTATTAGACTTTAGTTTATTAGACTTTAGTTGTGCTTCCGATCCTAACTAATTCTTAAAAGATTTTTTTCAAAACAAATAAATTAATTTAGTTCAAGTATCATATTAGATTTGTTTTTGTGTTCAGAAGTATCTAAATAGATAAATAAAACAAGAAGTTAAAGTGTATCCAGTGATCTTTGATCTGAAAATGTCTACACCCTACAGCCCATACAACTTCCTTTTCATACATTACATTAAAAATTAATAACCAACTCCTTTCCTAGGTCCTCGTTTAGTCCTATAATGCTTTGGATGAATGAAATTTCCAAAGCCAATGAGTTCCATATTTAACTTTTGACTCTCCCTCTCTTTTTTTTTTCCTTTTTTTTTTGGGGGGGGGGGGTGGCCCGGGGGGCTCCTCGCTTCGCTTGACCTTTGCTGACCTTCTATCTCCCCACCGACATTAAGCTCGAGATATATTTTATCAGATTCCAATGTTTTAATCACAGGCTTTTTCTATGTAGTATTTTACTATGCAATATTCCATCTTATGTCTACGATCGCATTTTGAGGTATTTAGTTAAGGAGTAAATGTAATTTGTTATATGCATATGCATTGAATACAATATAGATCAATAATCTTAGTTGGTTTTAATGTATTAAATAGATGTTGAATATTTTGAAAAATTGCAAAGCTCAACGCCAGACTTTGAAGATTTAAATGATGTGAATTATTTCTTTGTATCCCAAAATATCAGTCGAAAATTCTAATAGTTTATAGCATCAAACGGTTTATTTTTCAATACCCGTTTCATATTTAGACTTGGAACATTGTTATTTGATTACATTGAAGGCAGTGAATGGCAGAGACAAGGGACAGTGACGTTACCCTATCAAGCAGGACAATGCCCTAGAGACTAACCATATATACTTATGATCAGTGCCCAAGCCCCCTCTCCACCCAAGCTAGGACCAAAAAGTCCCAGGCAATGGCTGCTGATGACTTAGCAGATAGACCTATAGACTCCCCCAAATCCCCCATCCTTAGCTCACAAGGTGAGGTTGCAGTGACCAAAGGAACTAGCGAGTTTCAGCGGGGCTTGAACCCCAGTCTGGCAATCACCAGGCAAGGACGCTACCATCCAGCCACCTCAAATCGAGGTATACCAGGAATTCCTGCGTCCAACTGTACATGTGTCTTTGGAAGTAAAAAGCTTCTTAGTTGCTGGATGGTAGAAAATATTACCAACTGTTTTTGAAGGTCTTTTCAATAACTTATTTCCTTTGTTTTTAACGGACTTTCCCGAAATTGTTTTCTCCATATCAAAAAAGCTTCTCAGTTTCAAAAATACACTCTTCTTATTGGAAACTGTTCTGCCTGGCTTTCTGTTGACCGGGAGTTCGAGACCCACTCAAGCTCTATAGTTTTCAGTAGTGTTTGCAACTTCACCATCCATGTTAGCAAGGGGTAGGGAGTTTGGGGAGCCCATAGGCCCACCTGCTGAGTCATCAGCAGCCATTTTCTGGCTCT
>NC_090763.1:65342917-65347917 GCF_036898095.1 Palaemon carinicauda
TTAGTATTATTATTATTATATTGAGTTGCTCTTGTTGATTTCCAAGTTATTTTATTTACTTAAGAAATTACTGATAAATTGTTTAGTTTAAAACTATTTATTATTAATTGATTAAAGGTGGTCAAGTTGACATTGTTGACTCAAGGTACATTTACTTTATTTTAACTGATATTCATAACGAAATCTTATTCACTCTTCTTTTTTTTCTTTCCAGGTACGTTTTAAATTCTGGACGAATATAGAGGATAGTTGGTATACGCCTTGTTCAATTTCTTACTTAATAAGTTGATAGTTTCTTACCTAAGTAAGATAAACGCCTTGTTCAATTTTTTTACTTAATAAGTTGGTTATACGCCTTGTTCAATTTTTTACTTAATAAGTTGGGTATACGCCTTGTTCAATTTCTTACTTAATAAGTTGATAGTTTCTTACCGAAGTAAGATAAACGCCTTGTTCAATTTTTTTACTTAATAAGTTGGTTATACGCCTTGTTCAATTTTTTACTTAATAAGTTGGGTATACGCCTTGTTCAATTTTTTTTACTTAATGAGTTGGGTATATGCCTTGTTCAATTTCTTACTTAATAAGTTGGTTATACGCCTTGTTCAATTTCTTACTTAATAAGTTGGGTATATGCCTTGTTCAATTTCTTACTTAATAAGTAGGGTATATGCCTTGTTCAATTTCTTACTTAATAAGTTGGGTATATGCCTTGTTCAATTTCTTACTTAATAAGTTGGGTATATGCCTTGTTCAATTTCTTACTTAATAAGTTGGGTATATGCCTTGTCCAATTTCTTACTTAATAAGTTGGGTATATGCCTTGTCCAATTTCTTACTTAATAAGTTGGGTATACGCCTTGTTCAATTTCTTACTTAATAAGTGATAGTTTCTTACTTGATAAGTTGGATAAACGCCTTGTTCAATTTCTTACTTAGTAAGTTGGATATAGGCATTGTTCAATTTTTAACTTAATAAGTTTATATTTTCTTACTTAATAAGTTAGATAAATGCCTTGTTCAATTTTTACTTAATTAGATGGATATACGCCTTGTTCAATTTCTTACTTAATAAGTTGGGTTTCTGCCTTGTTCAATTTCTTACTTAATAAGTTGCGTATACGCCTTGTTCAATTTCGTACTTGATAAGTTGGGTATATGTCTTGTTCAATTTCTTTCTTAATAATATGGGTATACGCCTTGTTCTGTTTCTTACTTAATAAGTTAAGTATAAACCTTGTTCATTTTCTTACTTAATAAGTTGGGTATAGTCCTTGTTCAATTTCTTAATAAGATGGGTATACACCTTGTTCAATTTCTTACTTAGTAAGCTGGGTATACACCTTGTTCAATTTCTTACTTAATAAGTTGGGTATATGCCTTGTTAAGTTGGGTATATGCCTTGTTCAATTTCTTACTCAATAAATTGGGTATATGCCTTGTTCAATTTCTTATTTTATAAATTGGGTTTACACCTTGTTCAATTTCTTACTTAATAAGTTGGGTATATGCCTTGTTCAAAATCTTACTTAATAAGTTGGGTATATGCCTTGTTAAGTTGGGTATACGCCTTGTTCAATTTCTTAACTAAGAAGTTGGGTAAATGCCTTGTTCAAAATCTTACTTAATAAGTTGGGTATATGCCTTGTTATGTTGTGTATACGCCTAGTTCAATTTATTACTTAATAAGTTGTGTATATGTCTTAAGTTGGGTATACGCCTTGTTCAATTTCTTACTTAATAAGTTGGGTATACGCCTTGTTCAGTTTCATACCTAATAAGTTGGGTATACGCCTTGTTCAGTTTCTTACTTAATAAATTGGGTATACGCCTTGTTCAATTTTTTACTCAATAAGTTGGGTATACGCCTTGTTCAGTTTCTTAATTAATAAATTGGGTATACGCCTTGTTCAATTTCTTACTTAATAAGTTGGGTATATGCCTTGTTAAGTTAGGTATACGACTTGTTCAGTTTCTTACTGAATAAGTTGGGTATATGCCTTGTTAAGTTGGGTATACGCCTTGTTCAGTTTCTTACTTAATAAATTGGGTATAAGCCTTGTTCAATTTCTTACTTAATAAGTTGGGTATATGCCTTGTTAAGTTGGGTATACGCCTTATTCAATTTCTTACTTAATAAGTTGGGTATATGCCTTGTTAAGTTAGGTATACGCCTTGTTCAGTTTCTTACTGAATAAGTTGGGTATACGCCTTGTTCAATTTCTTACTCAATAAGTTGGGTATACGCCTTGTTCAGTTTCTTACTTAATAAGTTGGGTATATACCTTGTTAAGTTGGGTATACACCTTGTTCAGTTTCTTACTGAATAAGTTGGGTATATGCCTTGTTCAATTTCTTACTCAATAAGTTGGGTATATGCCTTGTTCAGTTTCTTACTTAATAAGTTGGTTATATGCCTTGTTAAGTTGGGTATACACCTTGTTCAATTTCTTACTGAATAAGTTGGGTATGTGCCTTGTTAAGTTTGGTATACGCCTTGTTCAGTTTCTTACTTAATAAATTGGGTATACGCCTTGTTCAATTTCTTACTCAATAAGTTGGGTATACGCCTTGTTCAGTTTCTTACTTAATAAGTTGGGTATATGCCTTGTTAAGTTAGGTATACGCCTTGTTCAGTTTCTTACTGAATAAGTTGGGTATATGTCTTGTTAAGTTTGGTATACGCCTTGTTCAGTTTCTTACTTAATAAGGTGGGTATATGCCTTTTTAAGTTGGGTATACACCTTGTTCAGTTTCTTACTGAATAAGTTGGGTATATGCCTTGTTAAGTTTGGTATACGCCTTGTTCAGTTTCTTACTTAATAAATTGGGTATACGCCTTGTTCAATTTCTTACTCGATAAGTTGGGTATACGCCTTGTTCAGTTTCTTACTTAATAAGTTGGGTATATGCCTTGTTAAGTTGGGTATACGCCTTGTTCAGTTTCTTACTTAATAAATTGAGTATACGCCTTGTTCAATTTCTTACTGAATAAGTTGGGTATATGCCTTGTTAAGTTTGGTATACGCCTTGTTCAGTTTCTTACTTAATAAATTGGGTATACGCCTTGTTCAATTTCTTACTCGATAAGTTGGGTATACGCCTTGTTCAGTTTCTTACTTAATAAGTTGGGTATATGCCTTGTTAAGTTGGGTATACGGCTTGTTCAGTTTCTTACTTAATAAATTGAGTATACGCCTTGTTCAATTTCTTACTGAATAAGTTGGGTATATGCCTTGTTAAGTTGGGTATACGCCTTGTTCAGTTTCTTACTTAATAAATTAAGTATACGCCTTGTTCAATTTCTTACTGAATAAGTTGGGTATATGCCTTGTTAAGTTTGGTATACGCCTTGTTCAGTTTCTTACTTAATAAATTGGGTATACGCCTTGTTCAATTTCTTACTCAATAAGTTGGGTATACGCCTTGTTCAGTTTCTTACTTAATAAGTTGGGTATATGCCTTGTTAAGTTAGGTATACGCCTTGTTCAGTTTCTTACTGAATAAGTTGGGTATATGCATTGTTAAGTTTGGTATACGCCTTGTTCCGTTTCTTACTTAATAAATTGGGTATACGCCTTGTTCAATTTCTTACTCAATAAGTTGGGTATACGCCTTGTTCAGTTTCTTACTTAATAAGTTGGGTATATGCCTTGTTAAGTTAGGTATACGCCTTGTTCAGTTTCTTACTGAATAAGTTGGGTATATGCCTTGTTAAGTTAGGTATACGCCTTGTTCAGTTTCTTACTGAATAAGTTGGGTATATGCCTTGTTAAGTTTGGTATACGCCTTGTTCCGTTTCTTACTTAATAAATTGGGTATACGCCTTGTTCAATTTCTTACTCAATAAGTTGGGTATACGCCTTGTTCAGTTTCTTACTTAATAAGTTGGGTATATGCCTTGTTAAGTTAGGTATACGCCTTGTTCAGTTTCTTACTGAATAAGTTGGGTATATGCCTTGTTAAGTTAGGTATACGCCTTGTTCAGTTTCTTACTGAATAAGTTGGGTATATGCCTTGTTAAGTTTGGTATACGCCTTGTTCCGTTTCTTACTTAATAAATTGGGTATACGCCTTGTTCAATTTCTTACTCAATAAGTTGGGTATACGCCTTGTTCAGTTTCTTACTTAATAAGTTGGGTATATGCCTTGTTAAGTTGGGTATACACCTTGTTCAGTTTCTTACTGAATAAGTTGGGTATATGCCTTGTTAACCCTTTTACCCCCAGGGTATTTGGAAATTTCCAACCCTTAACCCCCATGGGTTATTTTTTTTTCAAGCACATTTTGCTGTATATTTTTTTTTAAATTGCTCTAACAGCCTTAATTTTCGTT
The DNA here is from genome assembly GCF_036898095.1 of Palaemon carinicauda. Classification (NCBI taxonomy): domain Eukaryota; kingdom Metazoa; phylum Arthropoda; class Malacostraca; order Decapoda; family Palaemonidae; genus Palaemon; species Palaemon carinicauda. The sequence goes on from NC_090763.1 coordinate 65,347,253, forward strand.
ATAGAGAGGTTAGGTTGGTCTCATTCTCTTGGAAAATGCCTGAAGTTTCTCATAAAATTATCAAAAATATGCAAAAATAAAATTTTAATGGTAGTTTTTTGCAAGGACGTACCGGTACGTCCATGGGGGTAAATGGATGAGTTTTGTGAAACGTACCAGTACGTCCTTTGGGTGTAAAAGTGTGTTGGGTATACACCTTGTTCAGTTTCTTACTTAATAGATTGGGTATATGCCTTGTTAAGTTGGGTATACACCTTGTTCAGTTTCTTACTTAATAAGTTGGGTATATGCCTTGTTAAGTTGGGTATACGCCTTGTTCAGTTGGGTATACGCCTTGTTCAGTTTCTTACTTAATAATTTGGGTATACTGTATGCCTTGTTAAGTTGGGTATACGCCTTGTTCAGTTTCTTACTGAATAAGTTGGGTATATGCCTTGTTCAGTTTCTTACTGAATAAGTTGGGTATATGCCTTGTTCAGTTTCTTACTGAATAAGTTGGGTATATGCCTTGTTCAGTTTCTTACTTAATAAGTCAGGTATACTCCTTGTTCAGTTTCTTAATTAATAAGTTAGGTATACGCCTTGTTTAATTTCTTATTCAATAAGCAGTGTATAAGCCTTGTTCAATTTTTTATAATAAGTTGACTATACGCCTTGTTCAATTT
>NC_090763.1:65354313-65361813 GCF_036898095.1 Palaemon carinicauda
TTTAATTTCTGTTTATTTTCATATATTGTTGTTTTGTTTAGACGGTGTGTACGAAAACTATAGAGATATTTTCTCCTGGAAATACAGAAACGTCAGATAACGAAGAGAAGTGGCCTAAAAAATTGTCATTGACGAATTTAATCACCTATTATTATTATTATTATTATTATTATTATTATTATTATTATTATTATTATTATTATTATTATTATTAAAAATGGGCATTGACTAATTTAATCACCTATTATTATTATTATTATTATTATTATTATTATTATTATTATTATTATTATTATTATTATTATTATTATTCAAATGGGCATTGACGAATTTAATAACATATTATTATTATATTATTATTATTATTATTATTATTATTATTATCATTATTATTATTATTACTATTGTTATTATTATTACTATTATTATTTATTATATTATTATTATTATTATTATTATATTAAAATGGGCATTGACGAATTTAACCACATATCATCATCATCATCATCATCATCATTATTATTATTATTATTATTATTATTATTATTAGCTAAGCTAAACACTCGCAGGAAAAAAAAAACAGGATGCTACAGCCCAAGGGCTTCACAGACAAAAATAGTCCACTGCGGAAAGGAAATAAAAAATAAATTATGTTTCATGAAAAGTAATGAATAAATATTATAAAATATTGTAAGATCAGCAGCAACGTTAAAATAGATCTGATATATAAACTATGAAGAGACACTTTAAATGCAGCATTTAGCTAAAACATAAGATTATAGGATAATTTCATCAAGTATAAAGTAAATCACAATTAAAGTAACTAATTAAAGTAATCATAATCAAACCTCTATCATTCTTTATAAGATCTGTCTTCGTATATAAAATATTATCGGTCTGATAAACATCATTGCGACATTTACCGATTAAATTTGAAAGTTTATTAATAAATCTAATATCAGAAATGGGGGCTTCCTGATGTTTTAATGACTCTGTGTAGTGTTCAACGCCTCTTAATGATTAACATAGAGATAAATACTTAAAAAAACAATAGTTTTTAATCTTTTCCTCCAACTCACAAAACCATCGTTTTTCTTCAAGTTCTCTTCCTGTCCTTTATTCAATTAGCGTCCAATTTTTCATGTAAGCCGTATTTCCTCTCTATTCACACTCTTATTTACCAATTATTATCTATATGCGTAAGCGTCGGTACCAAACGTTTATCCCGCAGGCCGGAGATGGCCGTCACAAACCTCAACGGGACCTGTCAGTGCGTGACAGAAGATTCTGAACACACGCAACTTGATGGATGACAACTTTTGCTCACTCTTGCTCAACCTTTAAAAATTTCGCATATTAATAAGCTCCTATTCAACACCCCCCACCCCCGTCAACCCCACACCTCCATCTGAACACCCCCGCAACTTCTTTTTTGGGGCCCTACCCACAAAGATTAAGAAACAGAAAAAAGAAAATGTTTTACTTCTCATTCTTCTATATAGTTGAGCATCTAATTTTAATTGGGCAAATTAAATTTCATTCTATGACGTCTCCTTTTTCTACCAAAAGTGGATTGATGTAAAAAAAAAAAAAAAAAAAAGTGTCTCATAATGGCTTTGAAATTAATTATATGTGCTTCACATGGCTTTGAAAAATAAGAATGAGTCCTTAAAATGAAACACCTGATATAGAGAATGCGTTCTTGAAAATACTCTTGGAAGCGGTAAATAAATTCGTGATAATACTATTGAAAATGGAAGATGTGATTTTAAGATATCTTTGGAAATTAAGAAATGCGTTCTTGAAAGAAACCTTAAGGTTTAAAGGTTACTTATGAATGGCAGAGCCAAGGGACGGGGCGATGACCTAGAGACATACTATATATATTATATATATATATATTATATATATATATATATATATATATATATATATATATATTATATATATATATATATGTATATATATACATATTATATATATATATACATATATATTAATATATATATTATATATGTATATATATATATGTATATATATACTTATATATAATATACATATATAATATATATATGTATATATATATAAATATATAAATATATATATTATATATATATATATACACATATATATATATATATATATATATATATATATATATATATATATATATATATATATATATATATATATATATGATTAGCGCCCAAACACCCTCTCTATCAAGCTACGACCAGAAAGAGCCAGTCAATGGCTGCTGATGACTCAGTAGGTAGACCTATGGGCTCCCCAAACTCCCTATCCCTTGCTCACAAGGATGGTGAGGTGGCAAACACTACTGGAAACTATAAAGCTTGAGTGGGTCTCGAACTCCCGTCCAACAGAAATCCAAGCAGAACAGTTTCCAATAAGAGGAGTGTATTTTTTGAAACTGAGAAGTTCGGGAAATTCCGCTAGAAACCAATGAAATAAGTTATTGAAAAGACCTTCAAAAACAGTTGGTAATTTTTCCTACCATCCACCAACCAAGAGGCTTTTTACTTCTAAAGACACATGTACAGTTGGACACAGGAATTCCTGGTATACCTCGATCCGAGAAACTACTAGTCAATCTCCAACCCTAGTTGGAAAAGCAAGATGCTATAAGCCCAAAGGCTGCAACAGGGGAAAATAGCCCAGTGAGGAAAGGAAATAAGGAAATAAATAAAGGATGAGAACAAATTAACAATAAATAATTCTAAAAACAGACACACTTGCTGTAACTTTGAACTTTTGAAGTTCTACTGATTCAACTACCCGATTAGGAAGATCATTCCACAACTTGGTCACAGCTGGAATAAAACTTCTAGAATACTTGATTACTTACCGTGAGTAAGGTTGGGACAGGGACGCCTGTGCCCAACTGTACCTGAACATCGTGTAACAACCACAATGACCCAGTCCATGTTCAAAAAAAAAAAAAGAAAAAAAAAAAATTGTCATAAATCTTTTTGTAGGTACGATCCATACTATGGATTGCTAATACTTGTGAATGAGCACAGTCCGTCTTCGAACACTGCCTCCAATGCAATCAAATAACAATGATTCAAGCCTAAATATGAAAAAGAGTATTGAAAAGTAAACCGTTTGATGCTATAAACTATTAGAATTTTCGACTGACATTTTGGGATACAAAGAAATAATTTAAGTCATTTAAATCTTCAAAGTCTGGCGTTGAGCTTTGCCATTTTTCAAAATATTCATCTGTTTAATACATCAAAACCACCTAAGATTATTGATCTATATTGTATTCAATGCATATGCATATACCAAATTACATTTACTCCTTAACTAAATACCTCAAAATACGATCGTAGACATAAGATGGAATATTGTATAGTAAAATACTAAATAGAAAAAGCCTGTGATTAAAACATTGGAATCTGATAAAATATATCTCGAGCTTAATGTCGGTGGGGAGATAGAAGGTCAGCAAAGGTCAAGCGAAGCGAGGAGCCCCCCCGCCCCCCCCCCACCCCAAAAAAAAGAGGAAAAAAAAGAGGGAGAGTCAAAAGTTAAATATGGAACTCATTGACTTTGGAAATTTCATTCATCCAAAGCATTATGGGACTAAACGAGGACCTAGGAAAGGACTTAGTTATTATTTTTTAGTGTAATGTATGAAAAGGAAGTTGTATGGCTGTAGGGTGTAGACATTTTCAGATCAAAGATCACTGGATACCCTTTAACTTCTTGTTTTATTTATCTATTTAGATACTTCTGCTATTACTTTATCATCAAAATTTTGAGAAAAAAAAAATCCACATAATGAAAAGAGGAAACAATTTAATCCTAATCCTCCTGGCAACCACAAATATATCGTTTCCTATATTTCTTTATTATTAAACTTTAAAAAAGAACAATTGCTTAAAAAGAACAATGAGTCCTATATTTAAAACGATATCTAATTAATTATTATTATTATTATTATTATTATTATTATTATTATTATTATTATTATTACATGCTAAGCTACAACCCTAATTGGAAAAGCAGGATGCTATAAGCCCAAGGGCTCCAACCGGGAAAATAGCTCAATGAGGAAAGGAAACAAAGAAACATAAAATATTTTAAGAAGAGCAACAAGATTAAAATAAATATCTCCTATATAAACTATAAAAGATTTTAACAAAACAAGAGGAAGAGAAATAGGATAGAATAGTGTGCCCGAGTGTACCCTCAAGCAAAAGAACTCTAACCCAAGACAGTGGAAGACCATGGTTTGATTTTGGAGTGTCCTTCTCCTAGAAAAGCTAACCATAGCTAAAGTCTCTCTTCTACCCTTACAAAGAGAAAAGTAGCCACTGAACAATTACAGTGGAGTAAGAAGAATTTTATGTAATCTCAGTGTTGTCAGAGGTATGAGGACAGAGGAGAATGGTGTAAAGAATCGGCCAGACCATCTGGTTTGTGTGTGTGTGTGTGTATGTGTGTAGGCAAGGTAAAATGAACCGTAACCAGAGAGAAGAATCCAATGTACTACTGCCTGGCCAGCCAAAAGACCCCATAACTCTAGCGGTAGTATCTAAACGGGTGGCTGGTGCCCTGACCAACCTACTACCTATAAATGCTTTAAAACAATCATTCTTGGATATCATTGTGCTTTGAAAAAGAAATGTTGATATAAACCTCCTAAAATTCTCCTCTACAACACACTACCATCTTGTTTACATCACAGCACCTGACAGGAGTACTGATGCATGTAGAATACAGAATATGCGTAGTTTTTGAAACAATGAAATATACCTTGATTTAAAACAACGAATATGAACAATAACTCTTCTAGGAGAAGGACACTCCAAAATCAAACCATTGTTCTCTAATCTTGGGTAGTGTCATAGCCTCTATACCATGGTCTTCCACTGTCTTGGGTTAGAATTCTCTTGCTTGAGGGTACGCTCGGCCACACTATTCTATCTAATTTATCTTCCTCTTGTTTTGTTAAAGTATTTATAGTTTATTTAGGAAATATTTATTTTAATGTTACTGCTTTTGAAATATTTTATTTTCCCTTGTTTCCTTTCCTCACTGGGCTATTTTCCCTGTTAGGGCCCATGGGCTTATAGCCTCCTGCTTTTCCAACTAGGGTTGTAGCTTAGCAATGATTAATAATAATAATAATAATAATAATAATAATAATAATAATAATAACAACTGGCTAACCCTTTCCATTTGCACTTCTTGACAAGTGGATATGTAAACAAACTCAAGAGACCTAATTAATAGATTGCTTAACTAGTAAAAAATAATAATAATAATAGAAGGTTACTTTAATTATGAAAAATGGCCCAAATGACGGGTTACTATGAAAATTAAGAAAAATGGCTTCCGCAATGTTTGCACAGTACTGTGTCGACTCTTCAAGAACGACACGAACACACACACGCACACACATACACTTAGACTATCTGATTACCACAGCCGAATAACCAATACCGAGCTACATTTCATGTAATTTCTTTGCACTTTTGATATAAACGGCAGTATATGTGGAATATGCACATACATGAGCATTTGCATACTACAACGCACAAACACATTATAATATATATATATATATATATATATATATATATATATATATATATATATATATATATATATATATATATATATATGTGTGTGTGTGTGTGTGTGTGTGTGTGTGTGCGCGCGCGTATATATACATATATACATATATATATATATATATATATATATATATATATATATATATATATATATGATTATATATATACATATATATGTATACACACAAGCGCACAAACACACAAAAACACACACACAAATATATATATATATATATATATATATATATATATATATATATATATATATATATATATATATATATATATATATATATATATATATATATATATATATTACCTCTAACGCTAATACCCATCCCCTATTTTCCTGTTCTTAAATTTCACTCTATCATCATTATCTTTCTAACATTCTACTGATCTTTTTTCCTGAGAATACATTTCCATTGCGTGTTAAAACAAACTGTAAACAGCGAGAACTATAACTAGCTTGACAGGATTTTTTTTTTCCTGGCATCCTGCAGGAGCAGAGAAAAGTAATTACCACCTCCAATATAACACTCGTTTACATTACCATCATTCTGTTACTAACTGTAAGATGATAATTCTTATTTTAAAAGACATCTAAATTATACATAAATAATCAAAATTGCTATGCAACAGAGCTTGATGTCAAAAACTTGCATCTTTGGATGGTTCTGCAACATTCAAGAGTATTTACACATGAATTTACATGACCTTACGGGTATTAAATAGATGTGAAATCTACTAATTTGAGAAAAGCCTTATTTAATATTGTAATAATGAAATAAGATCCAAATTATGCTCCTTTTTTATTGGGTGGGGGTGGGGGGCGGTTGGCTATGAAAAAAGAGGAAATCATCGCTATAAGGATTTACAAATTTTGGAAAAAATAATTGTCTTTGAACAGGGATTTTTCATTTTTCTCCTTTTTTGTAAGAAGGGATGAAAAAGGTCCACTAGTACAGTCATGAACCTAGAAATATTTAATTTATGTATTAGTTTCAATAAAAATAAAAATAAAATCGAATTATATATCTCAAAAACAGGCAAATAAGCACCGTTAAGGGAAATAACATTACTGAGAACTAGAGGGGCACTCAGTAGAGTGCAAACCTCGGCCGCGGCAGCTTATTTCTTAACCTTTTAACTTTTTGTTCGACCTTGACCTTTGACCTTAGCATGTATTAATTGGCGTGGATTTTCATACACTTAAATATGAACCAGGTTTGAAGTGTCAGTGACAATGTCCAAATTTATGGCTAATTACGTGAATTGGACACTTTGCTTGATCGTGACCTTGACCTTTCACCTTCCAAAATTTAATAATTTCCAGCATTTTACATAACAGTTAATCCTTGCAAGTTTCATTATTCTACGATTAAAATTGTGGCTAAGAAACTGTTCACTAACAAACACACACACAAACAAACAAACAAACAAACACACAAACAGGGGGTAAAACATAACCTCCCTCCAATTTCGTAGGCGGAGGTAAAAAGTGGCTTCAAGGATAGAATAAATGTTTGAGAAGCAAAAGCTTTCTTGATCCTTTTCCAAACGGAAGAAGAAGAAGAAGAAGAAGAAGAAGAAGAAGAAGAAGAAGAGGGAAGCGTTAGCGACAGTCGAAGTGTGGCGAGACATGAAATTCCTTCCCCGTCTCAATAACCACGTCAGAAAATATGGTATATCAGGTCAGCACAAAGAGGCACCCCGACCCAAATTTAAAGCCTTGCGACACCATCCACATTGTAGCCATAATTTCAGAGCCATTAATCGCATTAGGCCAGGTCACATACATATTTCCCTCCCCCTGGCTACCGAGAAGGGGGACCTTGGAGGGTGGGGGGAGATTTGGAAGGGGAGGGTTGAGGTTAAGGGGGGTGGAAAT